>NC_086452.1:468565584-468658084 GCF_028390025.1 Pseudophryne corroboree | reverse complement strand
CGTACTCCAGACCAGAGGAGATCTAATGGCAGAGGTCTGAGTACTGGGAAGATTTGCTGGTTGTGGGAGCAGGAGAGCCTAGTAACCCCTGGCGCCCTAACTCCGTTGTCTCGCCCGTGTTATCAGAAATCCCCTGCGAGACTATGGTTGCTTGAGCCCATGGCAGCCGCGTTCGAAGGGCGGATTATGTCTGCCCAACCCCGATGCCCCCTCAGGTCTTAATGGGAGACAAAGGGAAATCCGAGACAGGGTGATAACAAGGGGCCCTCTGACTAAGCAACCAGGCCAGGGGTTACAAGCTAACTAACTTAAACCAAGGTATGTGCGGACTAGCCGCCAGGGAAAAGGACAACCAAAGATCCACTGATCCGTTACTCCTATCCAGCACCGCTGGATACCAGAGTGGATCTGTGGGAGCGGAATCCTCCGCAAAAGCTCCAGAACACAAATAAACTAAATAATAAACAGTAAGCGGACAAGCCGCAACACACGGCTGCGCCGCGACTCACGAACACCACAGGATGTTAAAGGTGCTCGGTCAGACTCCAGGAATAGATGACAAATATCCGAGTACAGGACCACTGAGGACAGGAACAACCGGATTGAGCAGGACTGGAAACTCTCTGCAACTGACAAAGGCAAACAGGAAGCTATCACCGGCGTCTGTGAGAAGTCCAAAGGGTGCTTATAAGTGTGAGCTCCCCAATCAGGAGCCAAACTGGTTCATCACAATTAATGCCGTGCAGCTTGCATGCTGCACGGCCAGCACACCATGATACAATCAGCACATCATGATACAATTAGAACAGACCCAGCAACGGGGAACGCGGCCCGAACGTGGCGTCCCCGTTGCTAGGGTCAGAGCGGCTCCGTGCGCCCGGCGTCTAGCGTTGCCAGGGAGCCGGCGGCTGTACGCGCACGGCGTCCCTGGTTGCTAGGCGCCGGGCCGCACCGACGAGCGGGCCCCGGCGCCTAACAGTACCCCCCCCTTGAGGAGGGGTCAAGGAACCCCTAAAGCCAGGTTTCTGAGGAAATTCTCGAAAAAATGCCCTTTTGAGCCTCGGGGCATGAAGATCCTCATCCAGGACCCAAGACCTTTCCTCTGGCCCATAACCTCTCCAATGTACCAAAAAATAAAGTCGACCCCGGGACAACTTGGAATCGAGAACCTTCTCCACTAAGAACTCCTGCTGACCCTGTACATTTATAGGTGATCTCCCCTGAGATATTTTACGAGGAAATCTACTGGACGAAACATATGGTTTCAGCAATGAGCAATGGAAGGTATTTCCGATCCGTAAAGTTTTTGGTAAACGTAACCGGAAAGCAACTGGATTGACTTTTTTGATAATGTGAAATGGTCCAATAAATTTAGGACCCAATCTGGCTGAGGTTTGTCGAAGTTTAATGTTGCGAGTCGACAACCACACCTTATCTCCTACTTTAAAAGTGCACGGCCGCCGGAGCCTGTCAGAAAATCTTTTTTCCCGGAATGCCGCTTTTCTGAGAGCCAGGTGCACTTTTCTCCAAATAAGTTTAAGATGAGAGGTCAGGGCCAGTGAGGAGACAGAGGAATGTTGAAAAAATGAATTAGCTCTGGGGTGAAAACCAAAAACTGCAAAAAATGGAGACACATTGGTGGAAGAATGACAGGCATTATTATAAGCAAACTCCGCCAATGGAAGAAACTCCGACCAGTCATTTTGGAGTTTGGCCGAGTACAAACGCAAATATTGTTTTAGAGATTGATTAACTCGCTCAGTCTGCCCATTGGATTGGGGATGATAGCCGGACGTTAAAGATAACTTCATCTTTAATGAAGCACAAAAAGACTTCCAAAATTGTGCAATGAATTGTGGACCCCGATCAGAAACAATATCAGTGGGTAAGCCATGGAGTCTGAAAACATGGCGGAGGAACAAGACTGCCAATCCCTGGGCAGATGGCAATCGGGGAAGAGCAATGAAATGGGCCATTTTACTAAAACGGTCCACTACCACCCATATGACTCGGCATCCGGCTGACAGAGGGAGGTCCACCACAAAATCCATGGAGATATGCGACCATGGCCTAAGAGGAACATTCAAGGGCATAAGTTGACCGATGGGTAAAGAACGGGGAACTTTATGCTGTGCACAGACCTGACACGAAAAAACAAACTCTTTAATGTCTTTGGAAAGACCAGGCCACCATACTGAGCGGGAGACTAATTCCAAAGTCTTAGCGATTCCCGGATGCCCGGCAACTTTGCTATCATGAAACTCCGTCAAAACAGTTGCTCTCAAAAACTCAGGGACAAAAAGACGACCAGCAGGAGTATTTCCAGGAGCTTGATGTTGAAGCAGCTTTAACTGGGTAAATACATCCTGTGTGAGGCCTGCCCGAATGGTTGAGGACGGCAGTATGGGAGTAACAGGACTGTTGTCTTGAACTGGAAGAAAACTGCGTGACAGGGCATCTGCCTTAGTATTCTTGGAACCTGGCCTGAAGGTGATAATGAATTTGAAACGAGTAAAAAATAAAGCCCAACGAGCCTGCCGGGCATTCAGTCGCTTAGCTGATTCAATGTATTGAAGATTTTTGTGATCAGTCAAAACTGAAATAGTATGAGTCGCTCCTTCAAGCCAATGTCTCCACTCCTCGAAAGCCCATTTAATAGCCAGCAATTCCCGGTTACCAACATCGTAGTTGGATTCTGCAGATGAGAATTTCCTGGACATAAAGGCACAAGGATGTAATTCAAGGGAATCCGGATCCTTCTGAGATAGGATAGCCCCCACTCCAACCTCCGAGGCATCAACCTCAACAATGAAAGGCAATTCTGGGTTGGGATGTCTGAGGACAGGGGCTGAGACAAAGGCTTGTTTCAAGGCCTGAAAAGATAACTCAGCTTCACGTGACCAATTGGTAGGATCTGCTCCCTTCTTAGTTAGTGCCACAATGGGAGCAACTAGGTCAGAGAAAGAGTGAATAAATCTTCTATAGTAGTTCGCAAACCCTAAAAAGCGCTGAATTGCTTTTAAGTTGGTGGGTTGCGCCCAACTAAGGATGGCTTGGAGCTTCTTTGGTTCCATACAGAATCCCCGAGGGGAAATAATGTACCCTAAAAAGGATACCTCCGTAACATGAAATTCACACTTCTCCAGCTTGGCATACAGGTGATTTTCACGTAATTTTTTTAGAACTTGATGCACCTGGGAAACATGTTGTTCTACAGAATCAGAATATATCAAAATATCGTCTAAGTAGACTACAACGAACCTTCCAAGAAATTCACGGAGCACATCGTTAATGAGATCCTGGAAGACTGCCGGAGCGTTAGACAGGCCAAATGGCATGACCAGATACTCATAGTGGCCTGACTGAGTACTGAATGCCGTTTTCCACTCATCCCCTGACTTGATTCTGATGAGGTTATATGCTCCTCTCAGGTCAATCTTAGAAAAAATCACAGCCGAACGTAGCTGATCAAAGAGGACAGAGATCAGCGGCAGAGGGTAAGTATTCTTTACTGAGATTTTATTCAAAGCTCTAAAATCAATGCAGGGTCTGAGAGAACCATCCTTCTTCTCTACGAAGAAGAAACCTGCACTTAAAGGGGATTTGGATGGCCTGATAAATCCTTTCCCAAGGCTTTCTTTCACATACTCATTCATGGCCACAGTTTCAGGACCAGACAATGCATATAACCTTCCTTTAGGCAACGTGGCACCAGGAATTAGCTCAATGGCACAATCATAAGGCCTATGGGGAGGCAGAATATCCGCATTGCCCTTGGAAAATACATCAACAAAATCCTGGTATTCCACAGGAATGGGTGCGGGAACGGCGGCAGCTACTCGGATAGGAAGCGTAATACATTCTTTATTACAGATGGTACCCCATTGTAAGATCTCCCCCGACTGCCAATCAATGATGGGATTATGAAAGGCCAGCCAAGGGTGACCCAGAACCACAGGAACTGCTGGACAATGGGTAAGGAAAAACTCAATCTTTTCAGAATGTAGAGCTCCTACCGAAAGTAAAACAGGAGGTGTACAGAGAGAAATAACCCCATTGGACAAGGGACTCCCATCTAAACCATGCATGGTGACACACCTACCCAAGGTTAACTGAGGAATACCTAAGGCCTTGGCCCATGTTAAATCCATAAAGTTCCCTGCAGCTCCACTGTCCACAAAAGCAGAGACCGAGGAACAGAGGCTGCCAAAGGAAACTTTAGCAGGAACTAACAGTGAATTATTTGAGGAGATAAGCTGCAGACCAAAGTGAACCCCCTCACAACTCACTTGGTCAGGAAGTTTCCCGACTTGTTCGGACAACTACGGGCAAAATGTCCCTTACCTCCACAGTATAAACAAAGACCAGAATTTTGCCTCCTGGTTCTTTCTTCAGGAGACAATTTGGAGAGACCTATCTGCATAGGCTCCTCCATGTCCACAGGGATGGAAAAAACACAAGGAGTAGACCCGACAGACGCTCCTTTTTCAGCCCTCCGCTCTCTGAGCCGACGATCTATCTTAATAGAGAGCTCCATGAGTTTATCGAGAGTCTCAGGAGCGGGATACTGAAGGAGACTGTCTTTAATAGATTCAGATAAGCCGAGGCGAAACTGACTGCGCAGGGCTGGGTCATTCCATCCACAGTCGTTCGACCAACGGCGAAACTCCGTACAATAAATCTCTGCGGGATTCCTACCCTGTCTGAGAGCACGCAACTGACTCTCAGCGGACGCCTCTCTATCAGGGTCGTCATACAATAGCCCTAACGATTTTAAAAAGGCGTCTACAGACAATAAGGCTGGATCGTCTGTCTTTAAACCAAAAGCCCAGGTCTGAGGATCCCCCTGAAGCAAAGAAATAATAATTCCAACCCGCTGAGCCTCCGTACCTGAGGAGACTGGTCTTAAACGAAAATAAAGTTTACAAGACTCTTTAAAATTAAAAAACTGTTTTCTATCCCCAGAAAAACGGTCAGGCAGATGCATCTTTGGTTCAGGAATGACCCTCGGGGAAGTCCGTAACAGATCTTCCTGTGACCTCACCCGGAGCGACAGATCCTGAACCATCTGAGTAAGTTCTTGAATCTGACTAACTAGAAGCTGGCCAGGATTTGGCCCAACACCGGTGGGATTCATGAGGCCGACAAAAATCTCCCAACTGAATAAGTAAAAAAAAATCAACTCCTGTTAATTTTAATTTTCTTTTTTGTCTGGCCGGTGATAATGTTATGATTCCCGTACTCCAGACCAGAGGAGATCTAATGGCAGAGGTCTGAGTACTGGGAAGATTTGCTGGTTGTGGGAGCAGGAGAGCCTAGTAACCCCTGGCGCCCTAACTCCGTTGTCTCGCCCGTGTTATCAGAAATCCCCTGCGAGACTATGGTTGCTTGAGCCCATGGCAGCCGCGTTCGAAGGGCGGATTATGTCTGCCCAACCCCGATGCCCCCTCAGGTCTTAATGGGAGACAAAGGGAAATCTGAGACAGGGTGATAACAAGGGGCCCTCTGACTAAGCAACCAGGCCAGGGGTTACAAGCTAACTAACTTAAACCAAGGTATGTGCGGACTAGCCGCCAGGGAAAAGGACAACCAAAGATCCACTGATCCGTTACTCCTATCCAGCACCGCTGGATACCAGAGTGGATCTGTGGGAGCGGAATCCTCCGCAAAAGCTCCAGAACACAAATAAACTAAATAATAAACAGTAAGCGGACAAGCCGCAACACACGGCTGCGCCGCGACTCACGAACACCACAGGATGTTAAAGGTGCTCGGTCAGACTCCAGGAATAGATGACAAATATCCGAGTACAGGACCACTGAGGACAGGAACAACCGGATTGAGCAGGACTGGAAACTCTCTGCAACTGACAAAGGCAAACAGGAAGCTATCACCGGCGTCTGTGAGAAGTCCAAAGGGTGCTTATAAGTGTGAGCTCCCCAATCAGGAGCCAAACTGGGTCATCACAATTAATGCCGTGCAGCTTGCATGCTGCACGGCCAGCACACCATGATACAATCAGCACATCATGATACAATTAGAACAGACCCAGCAACGGGGAACGCGGCCCGAACGTGGCGTCCCCGTTACTAGGGTCAGAGCGGCTCCGTGCGCCCGGCGTCTAGCGTTGCCAGGGAGCCGGCGGCTGTACGCGCACGGCGTCCCTGGTTGCTAGGCGCCGGGCCGCACCGACGAGCGGACCCCGGCGCCTAACACTGGGTCTGTCACCGGTCGATTATGGGACTCACTCTTTCCGCATCGGCGCTGTTTCTGCCGCCGCTGTGGCGGGTTGGTCCGAAGTCGAGTTCCGGGCACTGGGTAGGGGAAGGTTTGGTGCAGTTAGATGCTATATCAGGCCTTCCCCTGGCAGAGCGCCCCTTTGAGGATTAGCCGTTCGTCGCAATCGCCTTTGCGATTGTGGGGGCCTTGAGGAATTTTTGTTTTACCGTCGGTTTTAATTACGGCTTTTGCCGGCTGACGGATATTTTGTTTTTGCCTCAAGTCAAATTGGGCGACCCAACTCCCCCTCCCTCCCCATCATCCTGTCACGGTTAGGTTTTTTCACCCTCATGTTAGGTAAGAGTTTCCACTTATTCATGCCTTTATACACAATTATTTTACAGGACGGCGGCTAGATCCGCTAATTGTTTGGTTGATTGGCCATTCTTAGTTTTACTGGCTATCCATTTCATCTGTGGCCAGTGATGTTGAGAGGTTCCCGGAGCTGCAGCCCATGCACTGGCTGGGGGCGCAGGGGCCTCTGGTGGGACAGTTTCTGCGAATGGTTGCTGTCGGCTGTGGTTAGTTTCGGTTATACATTTTTTCCTGATTGTGCATTGTGGGGGCAACGATATAGGGCGTAGGTATGGCCTAGCATGCGCTGTGAAATTCGGCGCCATCCTTTGCAGTTGATGACCGACTGGTCTGCTTGTACTGTCATCTATTTGGACATCGTGCCCCGGAGGGTTTGACGAGGAGCTTTTAGCCCGGGGGCGATTGAGCTGTACTGGTCAGATGGGGTTCACCTGTCAGCTGCAGGTCTGCCCATATTTTGAAGACATCATCTGAGTCTGGAGGTCCTGTTTGTTCATTGAGTTTAGGGTTTTTGGTGGCGGTGGCAGGTTTGGAGGAACCTGGCAGTTGGCCGGTTCAGAACGGTTATTTAATTTTGATTCATTTGGTTTAATTTGCTTAAGTTTTGGAATTGAGTTTTGGTTAATTTTATAATTTTACTATGGGCATCACCGTACCAGGTGAGCCCATATGCTATTAGTTGGGGAGCAGCATACGTGGATCTTGGGGCTGGTGGCCCAATTTCTTATTCCGTAGGGGCGGAATTTAGCTCTGTCCTTACGAGTTGTGTTGTGGCAGGGGTAGTGGCAGGAGGTCGACCCCTGGCCATGGAGGAAAAGGCAGATGGCCCATAGTTGCATTGGATTCGGGATGGTCAAGGATGGTGGCAGAAGGCCGATCCCTGAACATCTGGGCAGAAGGCCCTCAGGGATGGTGGCAGAAGGCCGATCCCGGAACATCTGGGCAGAAGGCCCTCCAACATTTAGGATATTATTTCAATTATAATTTTTAGATATTTTATTTTCATGTGCTGTCTGCTTTATGCTATGTGTGATAAATATTTTAACCATTCTTCTCCCCGCCACCTTAGTTAAAGAGGGAGTTTTTCATCCAAGTTTAGATTTAATAAGCCTTCCTCTCAGTCAATAAAAGCCGACCCCTTTCACGCCACATTTGGTTGTCAGTGTCATTATTTATTTAGATAAGTGTGCTTGAATGATGTGCGGATGCATCTGGACGTGTGAAGTTTAAGACTGTGTATGGCATCCTGTGTGCCAGAACAGCATAAACTCACCGGACTGGGCATTTTAGCATGTCAGCCAAAGCATCACTGTGGCTTGTCAGGAGTTAAGGCTTTTGGGGGTGGAACATTGTGTATTTGCTGTTTGGATTTGATTGGTGGTGAATAGAGTCAGGGGTGGTGCTGCTAGGGATGTAGGAATTCAGCCTAGAAGTTTCTGCCTCTTTCCAGTTTTATCGTTGCCCTCCCTCCCGCCCTGTGGGAGGCATGTTTTAAAGTTTTAATACAATTTGTTTGTGTCGGCTATTCGGTGGCCGGTTCAGAACGGTTATTTAATTTTGATTCATTAGGTTTAATTTGCTTAAGTTTTGGAATTGAGTTTTGGTTAATTTTATAATTTTACTATGGGCATCACCGGGGTGTAGTATGGTATGCCGGCGGTCGGGCTCCCAGCGACCAGCATACCGGCGCCGGGAGCCCGACCGCCAGCATACCGACAGTGTGGCGAGCGCAAATATGCCCCTTGCAGGCTCGCTGCACTCGCCACGCTGCGGGCACGGTGGCGCGCCACATTATTTTATTCTCCCTCCAGGGGGGTCGTGGACCCCCACGAGGGAGAATAAGTGTCGGTATGCCGACTGTCGGGATTCCGGCGCCGGTATACTGTGCACCGGGATCCCAAGAGCCGGCATACTGAAAACTACCCCATCACCGTACCAGGTAAGCCCATATGCTATTAGTTGGGGAGCAGCATACGTGGATCTTGGGGCTGGTGGCCCAATTTCTTATTCCCTAGGGGCGGAATTTAGCTCTGTCCTTACGAGTTGTGTTGTGGCAGGGGTAGTGGCAGGAGGTCGACCCCTGGCCATGGAGGAAAAGGCAGATGGCCCATAGTTGCATTGGATTCGGGATGGTCAGGGATGGTGGCAGAAGGCCGATCCCTGACCATCTGGGCAGAAGGCCCTCAGGGATGGTGGCAGAAGGCCGATCCCGGAACATCTGGGCAGAAGGCCCTCAGGGATGGTGGCAGAAGGCCGATCCCGGAACACCTGGGCAGAAGGCCCTCCAACATTTAGGATATTATTTCAATTGTAATTTTGAGATATTTTATTTTCATGTGCTGTCTGCTTTATGCTATGTGTGATAAATATTTTAAGCGTTCTTCTCCCCGCCACCTTAGTTAGTTAGAGAGGGAGTTTTTCATCCAAGTTTAGATTTAATAGGCCTTCCTCTCAGTCAATAAATGCCGACCCCTTTCACTCCACATTTGGTTGTCAGTGTCATTATTTATTTAGATAAGTGGGCTTGAATGATGTGCGGATGCATCTGGACGTGTGAAGTTTATGTCTTGGCCAAGGTAAAGCAAAGCTTAGAACACACAAAAATGTTGCACATAACAATGCATTTTTGCACTTCTTCTCTAAGGGGGTCTTGAAAACCTGTCGACCAATAGTGGTCGACCTAAACATTGTCAACCTAGTTACTGTCGACCTAGAGACTGGATCCCCACAGTTAGGGCCCTGGTTGGTAATGAACATCAGCACTGTTGAATTAGCATCCCTGTCGACCTAGTTACTGTCGACCAATAGTGGTCTACCCAAACATGGTCGACCTAGACACTGTCAACCCTATGAAGCACACCCCTATCTGTGTGGGGTTTGTATGTTCTTTCCATGTGCACTGTGGTGTTTATACCACTAGAGTCTGGTGTAACTTGTTACTCCCTGCTTATTGTTCTGCATCTGTTCTGATCAGAATGTTACGTTGTTGTTATATGTTGTTCTCCAGTAAGAAAGCCGCTGTGTTTGCTGCGATCTGAGAGCCAGATTCAGAGATGTACTTACACTGAATATTTACGCAAATCTCCCGTATTACACAGGAGCCGCACTTTGCGTGAGCAGATCTGGTCCTGCAACATCGCTATAAAAGCAGCAGAGTGACTGCCATGCTGCTGGTATGTGGGGGCAGCCATGGGGAGTGTTTCAGAAAACAGGGGCGGGTCAGACCTGTCTTAGGGCACGTCAAATCAGTGGCTGTGTCCTAGGACGCAGCGTGGTTTTGTCAGACACACTGAGTAAGGCGAGGGTTACTTACATGTCTGACGCTCACACAGATGCTGCTTCTTCGGCAGGTGGTGTCTTTTACTTAAGACTCCTCCTTTGGCTTTTGCATATTGTCGCACAGCTGCTGCGTACAAAGATGTGAATAAGTGTAACTCTATGATTCAGGCCCTGAGTGTGGTGTCCTCTCACGGATGTAACACTGGTGACCACTATTACAGCACATCTTATTGTATCACTTCCATAGACTATGGGGGTAATTCAGACCTAATCGCAGCAGCAAATTTGTTAGCAGTTGGGCAAAACCTAGGGGGTCATTCCGAGTTGTTCGCTCGGTAAAAATCTTCGCATCACAGCGATTTTCCGCTTAATGCGCATGCGCAATGTCCGCACTGCGACTGCGCCAAGTAAATTTACTATGCACTTAGGAATTTTACTCACGGCATTTTCATCGTTCTGGCGATCGTAATGTGATTGACAGGAAATGGGTGTTACTGGGCGGAAACAGGCCGTTTTATGGGCGTGTGGGAAAAAACACTACCGTTTACGGAAAAAACGCAGGAGTGGCCGGAGAAACGGGGGAGTGTCTGGGCGAACGCTGGGTGTGTTTCTGACGTCAAACCAGGAACGACAAGCACTGAACTGATCGCAGATGCCGAGTAAGTCTGAAGCTACTCAGAAACTGCTACGAGGTGTATAATCGCAATATTGCGAATACATCATTCGCAATTTTAAGATGCTAAGATTCACTCCCAGTAGGCGGCGGCTTAGCATGAGCAAATCTGCTAAAATTCACTTGCGAGCGAACAACTCGGAATGACCCCCCATGTGCACTGCAGGGGGGGGCAGATGTAACATGTGCAGAGAGAGTTAGATTTGGGTGGGTTATATTGTTTCTGTGCAGGGTAAATACTGGCTGCTTTATTTTTAAACTGCAATTTAGATTTCAGTTTGAACACACCCCACCCAAATCTAACTCTCTCTGCACATGTTACATATGTCCCCCCTGCAGTGCACATGGTTTTGCCCATCTGCTAACAAATTTGCTGCTGCGATCAGGTCTGAATTACCCCCTAAGCCCCTCTCTCTGGGCCGCAGCCAGCAGCAGGTGTGATTGTAGGGCTCCAGGTGATGTCTGTGTACCAGGCCAGGTGAGAACAGAGCACACAGTGCCTGGCTACATATTCAGACCATCACTTGTCAGACGCGTCCTCTGCCAAAGCTTCCCTCAGCGGTCAGTGGTAAGCCACTCTGGTGAGTGCTGTATAATTAGCAGTGATCTGAGCACAGGGTCAGCGGGAGAAAGAACCTTCCAGCCTCCCTCCGAGCTCCCTGCCTGCAGCGACTGAAATCCATCTGCGGCCACCAAATTTCCTGTTTTGCTAATAAATCTATTGATATAACAAGGTGAAATGGGTACAAGAGAGTTTTTAGACAGATGACCTTGGTATAATACGTCCTAGGTAACCAATATAGAATAATTTGGCTATTTAAGGAGTTAGGAAATAATATCATTGCTGAGGTCGGACTTGACCATGAAACAACTAAATGGGACATGTGGGTCCTTATTCCACCTGTGCAACGCCATATAATATGGCGGCCACTCAGTTTAGCGTAGCATCATGTGACACAGGAGGGTTAGGCAGGTGCATCTACAGGGGTTGGCTGGGCAGGGGGGCAGGGTGCCATCTGCCCCCCGGGCCAGTGCAATTTAAGTGTTCCAGGGCCACCTGACTGCAGATTCCCTGTGAAAAGCTGGACCACTTGCTAGCGTCAGCCCCCCAGGCTGAAAGTTGCCAGCCAGCCCCTGTGCATCTATGTGGGTCATGGAAAGAATTGTCTAGGCGCAGCTTACAATAGCCATAAAAAAATATTTAATGAACCTCGTTATAATGTATTGATTTCATCATTGTAATTCGCTTAAATAAACATTCTCTTATAAAGGCCAGTGACTAAAGGTGCATACACACGGAGCGCTTTTTCCCCCTGCCCAGCGATGTCAGTGGGGGTGAGCGGCTTTCCACAGCAGGACGCTATGGAAAGCCGCTCACCCTGCCGTTCATCTACTGGTAATACCAGTCCTCAGCTGGTGCAAATGATTTGTCATACATGCTACCACTGGGTGAAAACTCAGACGTCATGGCCTGGTCTACCACTGATACGCAGATGATAAACAACTGTACCTGTGCTCTGCTCCGGGTACTGAGAACCCAATCCCAACCATAAATGGCTGCCTAGCTGAGCTCCAAGAGTGAGTGAGTGCCAGTTGGCTGCAGCTGAATCCTGATAAAACAAAAGTCCTTATGGAAGCAGCTCTTCATCAAAGGACAAGACTGCAGCATAGCCAACCAACTGGACTTACACTTGGGGGTTCAGATTTACAAACCACTAACGTGTGGGATCTTGGTTTTGTCCTGGATGGTGGCTCCACACTTATGCATCAGGTGTCAGCCAAAATCAAATCCTCATTTTTTCATCCGAGGAACATAGCCAGAATCCAGCACTTAAATCCCTCAGAAGATCTGTACAAACTAAAGTCATGCATACATTTGTATCATCACGCCTAGACTACTGCAATGCCCTCTGCCCGGGTCATCCAGCAAACGATCTGCACCACTTGCAGCTGGTACGAAAAGCAGCAGCCAGACTGTTACTGGCCAGATCCGTTCCTGCCATATAACACCCATTCTCTATTTAGGGGTGCCTGTGTGCAGCTTCCGTTTGGCCCTGCCCTCCTTGTCTCATCAGCATGCGCCAATCTCCAGGTGCAGGTGCCATTTTCCTAGTGATGTTGGTTGTGCGCAGATGCAAAATCTCTGCCTACATGGTGGCTGCATCCTGCTCCGGGTGATAGCTAAAGCGCGCTGGAGAGGCAAGGATTGTTAATGGTGCACACGTCTCTACCCCCCTCACTGAATGCCTGTAAAATGGCAAATCTATTTCAAGGCTGGCTTACTGGCCTTTTATAGCCGCAAATAATCCAAGACCAAGATACCTGACGCAGCGTCTGATTCCTCACCCCCCCACTCCCCTCACTCCCGTGACGCAGTGTCTGATTCCTCACCCCCCCACTCCCCTCACTCCCGTGACGCAGTGTCGGATTCCTCACCCCCCCACTCCCCTCACTCCCGTGACACAGCATCTGATTCTTCACACCCCCACTCCCCTCACTCCCGTGACGCAGCGTCTGATTCTTCAGACCCCCACTCCCCTCACTCCCGTGACGCAGCATCTGATTCTTCACACCCCCACTCCCCTCACTCCCGTGACGCAGCGTCTGATTCTTCACACCCCCACTCCCCTCACTCCCGTGACGCAGTGTCTGATTCCTCACACCCCCACTCCCCTCACTCCCGTGACGCAGTGTCTGATTCCTCACCCCCCCCACTCCCCTCACTCTCCCGTGACGCAGCATCTGATTCCTCACCCCCCCACTCCCCTCACTCCCGTGATACAGCGTCTGATTCCTCACCCCCCCACTCCCCTCACTCCCGTGATGCAGCGTCTGATTCCTCACACCCCCCACTCCCCTCACTCCCGTGACGCAGTGTCTGATTCCTCACACCCCAACTCCCCTCACTCTCCCGTGACGCAGCGTCTGATTCCTCACCCCCCCACTCCCCTCACTCCCGTGACGCAGCGTCTGATTCCTCACCCCCCCCACTCCCCTCACTCCCGTGATGCAGCGTCTGATTCCTCACACCCCCCACTCCCCTCACTCCCGTGACGCAGCATCTGATTCCTCACCCCCCCACTCCCCTCACTCCCGTGATGCAGCATCTGATTCTTCACCCCCCCACTCCCCTCACTCCCGTGATACAGCGTCTGATTCCTCACCCCCCCCACTCCCCTCACTCCCGTGATGCAGCGTCTGATTCCTCACACCCCCCACTCCCCTCACTCCCGTGACGCAGCATCTGATTCCTCACCCCCCCACTCCCCTCACTCCCGTGACGCAGCGTCTGATTCCTCACCCCCCTACTCCCCTCACTCCCGTGACGCAGCGTCTAATTCCTCACACCCCCACTCCCCTCACTCCCGTGACGCAGTGTCTGATTCCTCACACCCCCACTCCCCTCACTCCCGTGATGCAGCGTCTGATTCCTCACCCCCCCACTCCCCTCACTCCCGTGACGCAGCGTCTGTTTCCTCACACCCCCACTCCCCTCACTCCCGTGACGCAGCGTCTGATTTCTCACACCCCCACTCCCCTCACTCCCGTGATGCAGCATCTGATTCCTCACACCCCCACTCCCCTCACTCCCGTGACGCAGCGTCTGATTCCTCACCCCCCCACTCCCCTCACTCCCATGACGCAGCGTCTGATTCCTCACCCCCCACTCCCCTCACTCCCGTGACGCAGCATCTGATTCCTCACCCCCCACTCCCCTCACTCCCGTGACACAGCATCTGATTCTTCACACCCCCACTCCCCTCACTCCCGTGACGCAGCGTCTGATTCTTCACACCCCCACTCCCCTCACTCCCGTGACGCCGCGTCTAATTCCTCACACCCCCACTCCCCTCACTCCCGTGACGCAGCGTCTGATTCCTCACCCCCCCACTCCCGTGACGCAGTGTCTGATTCCTCACACCCCCACTCCCCTCACTCCCGTGACGCCGCGTCTAATTCCTCACCCCCCCACTCCCCTCACTCCCGTGACGCAGCATCTAATTCCTCTCACCCCCACTCCCCTCACTCCCGTGATGCAGCATCTAATTCCTCACACCCCCACTCCCCTCACTCCCGTGATGCAGCATCTAATTCCTCACTCCCCCACTCCCCTCACTCACGTGATGCAGCATCTAATTCCTCACACCCCCACTCCCCTCACTCCCGTGACGCAGCATCTAATTCCTCACTCCCCCACTCCCCTCACCCCCCTGACGCAGCGTCTGATTCCTCACTCCCCCACTCCCCTCACTCCTGTGATGCAGCATCTAATTCCTCACTCCCCCACTCCCCTCACTCACGTGATGCAGCATCTAATTCCTCACTCCCCCACTCCCCTCACTCCCGTGACGCCGCGTCTAATTCCTCACACCCCCACTCCCCTCACTCCCGTGACGCAGCGTCTGATTCCTCACCCCCCCACTCCCGTGACGCAGTGTCTGATTCCTCACACCCCCACTCCCCTCACTCCCGTGATGCAGCATCTGATTCCTCACACCCCCACTCCCCTCACTCCCGTGACGCCGCGTCTAATTCCTCACCCCCCCACTCCCCTCACTCCCGTGACGCAGCATCTAATTCCTCTCACCCCCACTCCCCTCACTCCCGTGATGCAGCATCTAATTCCTCACACCCCCACTCCCCTCACTCCCGTGATGCAGCATCTAATTCCTCACTCCCCCACTCCCCTCACTCACGTGATGCAGCATCTAATTCCTCACACCCCCACTCCCCTCACTCCCGTGACGCAGCATCTAATTCCTCACTCCCCCACTCCCCTCACTCCCGTGATGCAGCATCTAATTCCTCACACCCCCACTCCCCTCACTCCCGTGACGCAGCATCTAATTCCTCACTCCCCCACTCCCCTCACTCCCGTGATGCAGCATCTAATTCCTCACTCCCCCACTCCCCTCACTCACGTGATGCAGCGTCTAATTCCTCACACACACACTCCCCTCACTCCCGTGACGCAGCGTCTGATTCCTCACTCCCCTCACTCCCGTGATGCAGCGTCTGATTCCTCACCCCTCCACTCCCCTCACTCCCATCTGCAGACAAAGGACTATTAGCAGTGCCCGGAATCTCCCATATAGGGGTGCAGCACTGCAGCTTATAGCTTTGCGGCTCCAACTCTCTGGAACTGACAGTCTGCAGAGTCCGATGGGCCTTTACTCTACAAACTAAGATTTACCTGTTACTCACGCATTTCGCTAATGCCATTATCTGGAGGGGGGGGGGGGGGAGGGGGGACTGTTACTGACTGTATTATTTTACTCAGCGAGTAACCAGCTGTTAATTCCCACCCATTGCGCAATGTCATGAACGGGTCTGAAACTGCACTATAGTAATAACATAAGCTATCATTACACCTTTCTGCCTTCATTGGGACGGCACTGGGCTTCATCTCTCATTGCTGAGATAGCAGTGATAAGGGATTACCTTTAATGGGTCTAAATTGATACATATGTCCTTTAATCTTGTTTCGGCACCAGTGCAGCGATCCCTGTGGGGGCAGCATTTAATGGTGTATATTTATACTGTACCACCATGACGGGTTACACAGTGACAATGATATATGTTAGACAGTGTGGCACAATACAGGGAAATAAATTGTGTTGGCTCGCATTGTAGGAACATAGGGAAGTGGCCCAAACAGATAACAGTCTAATAATAGGGTTTATTGTTACTTTTATAATTGAATGTGCTGCACATGGGAAGTACGATGACTGAGAACCTGCTTATATAACTTATGCTGCAGAGGGAGATACAGCGGTGTATTTATCAGAGCTGGAGCGCCCTCTAGGGACAATTTCCTGCAACTACAGAAAGCCATGCAATAATATTATACAGGTGAAACTCAGAAAATTAGAATATCGTGCAAAAGTTAATTTATTTCAGTATTTCAACTTAAAAGGTGAAACTAAAATATTATATAGACTCATTACATGCAAAGTGAGATATTTCAAGCCTTTAATTTGTTATAATTTTGATGATTGTGGTTTACAGCTTAAACCCCAAATCCAAAATCTCAGAATATTAGAATATTACATAAATCAATAAAAAAAGGATTTTAAATACAGAAATGTCGACCCTCTGAGAAGTATAATCATCATATGTACTCAGTACTTGGTTTGGGCCCCTTTTGCATGAATTACTGTCTCAATGCGGCGTGGCATGGATTCTATCAGCCTGTGGCACTGCTGAGGTGTTAAGGAAGACCAGGATGCTTCAATAGTGTCCTTCAGCTCTTCTGCATTGTTCCGTCTCATGTCTCTCATCTTTCTCTTGGCAATGCCCCATAGATTCTCTATGGAGTTCAGGTCAGACGAGTTTGCTGGCCAATCCAGCACAGTAATCCCACGGTCATTGAACCAGGTTTTGGTACTTTTGGCAGTGTGGGCAGGTGCCAAGTCCTGCTGGAAAATGAAGTCAGCATCTCCATAATGCTTGTCTGCTGAAGGAAGCATGAAGTGCTCTAAAATGTCCTGGTAGACGGCTGCGTTGATTCTGGACTTAATAAAGCACAGTGGACCAACACCAGCAGATGACATGGCTCCCCAAATCAACACAGACTGCGGAAACTTCACACTGGATTTCAAGGATCTTGGATTGTGTGCCTCTCCATTCTTCCTCCATACTCTGGGACCTTGGTTTCAAAATGAGATGCAAAATTTGCTCTCATCAGAAAAGAGGACTTTGGACCACTGAGCTACAGACCAGTTATTTTTTTCTTTAGCCCAGGTAAGAGGCTTCTGACGTTGTTTGTTGTTCAGGAGTGTCTTGACAAGAGGAATAAGACATTTGAAGCCCATGTCCAGGATCCGTCTGTGTGATGCACTAACTCCAGCCTCAGTCCCCTCCTTGTGAAGCTCCCCCACACTCGTCTGACCTGAACCCCATAGAGAATCTTTGGGGCATTGCCAAGAGAAAGATGAGAGACATGAGATGGAACAATGCAGAAGAGCTGAAGGCCGCTATTGAAGCATCCGGGTCTTCCATAACACCTCAGCAGTGCCACCGGCTGATAGAATCCATGCCACGCTGCATTGAGGCAGTAATTCATGCAAAAGGGACTCAAACCAAGTACTGAGTACATATGCATGATTATACTTTTCAGGGGGCCGACATTTCTGTATTTAAAATACTTTTCTTATTGATTTTATGTAATATTCTAATTTTCTGAGATTTTGGTTTTGGGGTTTTCTTAAACTGTAAGCCACAATCATCAAAATTATAACACATAAAGGCTTGAAATTTGCATGTAATGAGTCTATATAATATATTAGTTTCACCTTTTAAGTTGAATTACTGAAATAAATGAACTTTTGCACGATATTCTAATTTTCTGAGTTTCACCTGTATTGCATGTCAGGTTTTGTTTTTAGGCAAGATTCACCCTCCTTGATCCCATCCACTTCCACAGTGAAGGAAAATCAATCCGTTATCACATTTGCAGTTCAAAATCCCTCCAATTGGAAGTACAAGGGTGAGGTTGGGCTTTTGCCATATGTTAATTATCCAGAGAATTGAAGTTCTTATTTACATGAAGGAATAAGCGGTAAACAGGGCGATATAAGAGAGGAGGGGGTCCGTGCACTATCTCTGTGCAGACCACCCCCTCTCACTAGTGCAAGTCTCCGGGAAAATGGCAGCTGCTCCATTTTCCTGGTGATTTCTGCGGGTAAGTACAATGCATAAGTGCCATGTGAGCTGCGTGGCCCCCCCTGGACCCAGTGGCCCCTGCACCCATTATAGATAGGGGGGGGAATATATTTTTTAGTAAACAAAGTCAATCTTTATTTTAAAATTGTAAAAATCACAGTGAGGTCAGCGCAAGATTTCTCGGAAGGGAACTAACTTCTTACGCCAAATAAACGTTATAATTCCGTCTTCGCGTCTTTTCTTTCTGATTCTTCCTGGAAAAGATGAAATGGTAACAATTATTTCTTCTGTCCCGTAAACAGGGAAAGTATATAGTATAAATAACCGACGTGGCTACAGACGGAGCAGGAATCCAACGAGGAAGATAAAATCAGTTAGAGAGAAGTCCAATCTGTCGCTCTGGAGAACTCGTTACTAATCAGTCCCACCTCACACACAGAGCAGATTGTGGTATCTAGATGAGGGAGGTGGTTCTGAATGCAGCGGTCATAGCTGTCCATCTATAAGCATCCATAGAGGACCGCCGGAGCCCGGTCTATGGGGGTCATTCCGAGTTGTTCGCTCGTTATTTTTTTCTCGCAACGGAGCGATTAGTCGTGAATGCGCATGCGCAATGTCCGCAGTGCGACTGCGCCAAGTAAATTTGCTATGCAGTTAGGTTTTTTACTCACGGCATTACGAGGTTTTTTCTTCGTTCTGGTGATCGTAGTGTGATTGACAGGAAGTGGGTGTTTCTGGGCGGAAACTGTCCATTTTATGGGTGTGTGTGAAAAAACGCTACCGTTTCTGGGAAAAACGCGGGAGTGGCTAGAGAAACGGAGGAGTGTCTGGGCGAACGCTGGGTGTGTTTGTGACGTCAAACCAGGAACGACAAGCACTGAACTGATCGCACTGGCAGAGTAAGTCTCGAGCTACTCAGAAACTGCACAGAGAGGTCTTTTCGCAATATTGCGAATCTTTCGTTCGCAATTTTGATAAGCTAAGATTCACTCCCAGAGGGCGGCGGCTTAGCGTGTGCAAAGCTGCTAAAAGCAGCTTGCGAGCGAACAACTCGGAATGACCCCCTATGAGCGGCCTGCAATGTGCTCATTCTGCTGCAGGCGCCCTCGGATGCAGATAATGGGAGATAGTCGCCTTTGTTTGTGAATAGGAACAGAGGATGTTGGTAAAACGCATGTTGTTTGCCCAAATGGTAAATGTTCACTCGGAACACAACAGTGACCGTGGGTTCTGGGTGACTCAGAACTTCTTAGGCTTGGAACGTGGATGTTCCGAGCACAGACGGGAAATTTGACTTCCTTTGCGGCAATTGTAGGGCTAAATATAGATCCAAACAGAATAAATGAATGCCTAGTTTATACGTTAAAGGACTGAAGTTTTGCGTAACTTGTCTGCCATATTTAGTACATCGATGAATTCCACTTTAGTGCCTCCTATTTATATCTCCGTGTATATCATTGTTCTGTGGAATAATGTGTCCCCGTTATCTGTTCATCTGTCTCAGCCTCTCTCTGTCCCCGGCTTGTTTATATCTGAGGCTAAATATACGGCTAAATTATGTGTTACTTTTCCTGCAATCCAGCCCTTTCCTGCTGTTCCTGTCTGCAGATATCTGGACTGATCTTCAACATTTGCGTATTTGCTCCTGAACTTGTGTCTGACGTTTGCCCACTTACTTCAGCACGGGAACAGCTGGAAAAACTGCATTAAATTTTTATATTTTAGATTAAATGTATTACTTAGCTAATTATGGCCCTCATTCCGAGTTGATAGCTCGCTAGCTACTTTTAGCAGCCATGCAAACTTATAGTCGCCGCCCACGGGGAGGTGTATTTTCGCTTTGCTAGTGTGCGAACGCCTTTGCAGCTGAGCGGTACAAAAACATTTTGTGCAAAACAAGACCAGCCCTGTAGTTACTTATCCTGTGCGATGATTCCAACGACGGAGGTACCGGAATTGATACCCGCCCTGCAAACACTTGGACACGCCTGCGTTTTCCCTACCACTCCCAGAAAACGGTCAGTGACACCCATAAACGCCCTCTTCCTGTCAATCTCCTTGCGATCGGCTGTGCGAATGGATGAGTCGCTAGAAGCATTGCACAGCAACAATACTGTTTGTCCCCGTATAGCGGCGCATACGCATGCGCAGTTTTGCCGTGTTTTTACCTGATCGCTGCGCTGCGAAAATTGGCAGCGTGCGATCAACTCGGAATGACCCCATATGTACGTTCCAGCATGTGTGATAATATTAGGATTGTATTAGCTAATCGGGTTCATTTATCATTCCCAACCTGCAAGAACATTGGGAATCGGAATACGGTATAAATCCCACATTCATGCATTTGTCATTTATACATTTATCATTACGCTTATTATGGGACAAAGGAAAGTTGATTTCATGTACAATTGTATCAATGCTACTTTGGAAACTATATATCAAGCATTTAAAAAAAAAAAAAAATTAAGTAGAAATAGCAGTTGCTACATAATTGTATGTATAGTTGCTATGTACTAACATCCTAATGCAGGTGATTTCACAGAATTAGTGATGCAGACCGCATATTATCAGTGTTGACTGGTGTTTGACCTTATGTACCAAACTTTATAAAGAGTTTTCAGAGTTTGGCTCCATTGGTTTAAGCCATCATTAGATGGCGTAAATTGCTTTATACCAGGCCTGGCCAACCTGTGGCTCTCCAGATGTTGTGAAACTACACATCCCAGCGTGCCCTGCCACAGTTTTAGCCTTCCCTAATTGCTACAGTTTTGCTAAGCATGATGGGACTTGTAGTTTTACAACAGCTGGAGAGCCACTGGTTGGCCAGGCCTGCTTTATACCTATGGAGTCAATCTCGCAGGAGAGGGATCTTACCATCCTACGGTCCCTCTCCTGCAGCCTCCTTCCATCTTTCTAAAAAGTGAAAAACTCCTCCATTGTGGTCGGTATGTAAGACTCGGGGGCAACGGTTCTCACAGCTGCTGTCCTTGCAAGTTACATTGTGGGGGTCATTCCGACCCGATCGCTCGCTGCAGTTTGTCGCAGCGATCGGGTCGGAACTGCGCATGCGCCGGCGCATGGCAGTCGTCGTTGCCTAGCGGTCGCCTCTGAGACAGAGACGGTCGATGGGCGGGAGGGGGCTGGACGGCGGCGTTAAGCCGCCGTTTAGGGGGAGCGGTCCGGCCAACGCAGGTGTCACCGCTGTGCAATGCTTTTGTATTTGTGCGGGGGGGGGGGGGGGGGGGGGGCGGCACTGATATGCGGGGCAGACCAGCCCTGTGCTGGGCGTCCCCCCGCATGTCAGGGAGGATGATCGTAGCTGTGCTAAAGTTAGCACAGCTACGATCAACTCGGAATGACCCCCTTAGTACATAGAAGTGAAATTTTGCAAAGGCCCTTAAATCTCCTTTTTCTTTCTATGCTTATTTCAGTAACAGATTTGTGCAATTCTGGCGTACTTTGTAAACTTACACAGTAACATATAGAAAAAATTACAGTATCTGCACATAAAAATATCACAGGTGAATACTGCCCTCTGCTGTACATCAGGACAGATGCACAATACTCAGGAGACCTCTGGCCAGCCGGGGTAAATACAGCGGTGCGGGTTAGTCAGTGTTTGTGTGATATTTATATGAGCACTCACAGATGCTGTATAACTTTCTGGCTAACGTGCGTCCTTCTTCAGGAGCATGGTGAAACTTTCTGCTTTCCAGCTTTATAACAGTCCCTCCCAGTCTGGCACAGTATGATTGGCGACTTACCGTGTTATTGCCCGACAAGAAACTTAAGCAGAATGTTTTCACGCGCTCAGCGGTGAATTCCCCAGAACCCATCGTCTGTTTTCTGTCTCCTTCTGTGTCGTAAATTGATATCAAAGGGAGGTCGGATTTATTGAGCTTGAAAAGGGCGGTTATTTTCTGATTGCTTCTCATCCCCACGTCGATCTTGACAAATAAAACCTGGGCATAAAATGATCATGCTTTTACTTAATGAAATTTACACTAAATCTAAAATATAATGTACTTTAGAGATGTGAGGCTCAATCCTCCAGAAATCCGAATCCACACGAATTTTGTGGCTCCGAACTCAACCAAAACCCAGATCCAGATCTTTCCGCGGTTCGGAGTTCACATTTTTAATCCAAATTTTGGCTTTTGGATTGCAAAATGTGCAATTTTAGCTTTTTTTAGCGATTGTTATAGATTTTTATCAATGAAAATTTTTCAATAATCTTTAACCGAACCAAAAACCAAATCCGAACCAAAACATTTGAGGGTGATTTTGCCAAAACCAAAACACGATGATGAATTAGAACCAAAACACCACGAACATCTCTGCTTTAAATAATATACACACAATGGTGGCTATATGTGGTTCTGGACCAGTAATCAAGGTAATGCAGCCTATAAACCAGTGATTGCACTGCAGTACTCACCTTGTTGAGGCACAAGGCACAGAGTTTGTTACAATGTAGAGTTTTCTGCTACCTGTGGGGAAGACATGTCCTGGTACTGTGGTACCCCTGGACGGTGGTGGAATCCTCCTGGGCGGGTATATTCCTCTGCAGTATAAATGTACACCATTGTGGTTGGATTCTGGAGGGTAGAGGTGGTTGACTAACCTTGCCACGTAAATCCTTAGCTGCTTCCCGCAATTCCTTTACGATCTCCTCCTGCCTCTCCACATCCTTGTGGGTGAAGAAGAGAAGATGCACTTGGACCTTGCAGGCCATAATTCCAATGGCCGACTATTTTTCAAGACACAAAGTGAATGGAAATGAGGAGGAGCCAGAAGACACTCAAAATATCTCTCTCTTATATCCTGTACACAAACAGAGAAAGTACTGTTCCATTGTGACCCCCTGCTGGGGTCTCCACTTTTTTTTTTCTATAAAGAGGAGAGCACATCCAGGGTCCATTTGACCCTAGTGCATGTGGTTTCCCCTAAATTCCCATTGCTAAGCCACTGAGCCAAAGGGTTGGTAAGTCTGATATAGTGTGTTGAATGTCCGAGTTATGTAGAAGCCATCCCAGGTACGCTAGTGTAGGGGTCTGAAGGCTGATGGGCAAATTACCTTCAAGCGGGTCATTATAAATGTGAATCTGGAAAATGATCAACTGATATATAACAATTGTCAGAAAGATGTTGGCCTGATATCTATTACTACTGCAGCCCAAATGCTCCAGACACAACATGAATGCAAAAATGTTGTTGTATATATGGATCCTTACATCTAGATTTGTTTTGCCCTGATTGTTAGTTACTAATTCATCATGAAACGCGTTCACAATGAAGTAAGCCTTTCATGAGCCAAACCCAAAAGATTGATCTAATTATCGCAAAGGCTGCACTAGCTCCAATGTAGAGGATGAAACTCTGTCCAGCTCCAGGTAGAAACTCATTAGTATATAAAGGAAAGATGGGCAGTGCCATGACTTTGTGTTACGATTCCTGTACTCCAGACTGGAGAAGATCTTATGGCAGAGATCTGAGTACAGGAATGAAATACAGGTTGTGGGAGCTGGAAAGCCTAGTAACCCCTGGCACCCTAACTCCGTTGTCTCGCCCGTGTTATCAGAAATCCCCTGCGAGACTATGGTTGCTTGAGCCCATGGCAGCCGCGTTCGAAGGGCGGATTATGTCTGCCCAACCCCGATGCCCCCGCAGGTCTTAATGGGAGACAAGGGGAAGTCCGAGACAGGGTGATAACAAGGGGCCCTCTGACTAAGCAACCAAGCCAGGGGTTACAAGCTAACTTAACTAAATCAAAAGGTATGTGCGGACTAGCCGCCAGGGAAAAGGACAACCAAAGATCCACTGATCCGACACTCCTATCCGGCACCGCTGGACACCAGAGTGGATCTTGTGGAAGCGGAATCCTCCGCAAAGCTCCAGAACACAATATAAACAAAATAATAAATAATAGCGGACAAGCCGCAACACACGGCTGCGCCGCGACTCACGAACACCACCAGATGTTAAAGGTGCTCGATCAGACTCCAGGAACAGATGGTAACTTCCGAGTACAGGATCACTGAGAACAGGAACAAACGAACAGACCGGGACTGGGAACTCTCTCAGCAGCAGAATCAGACAAACAGGAAGCTATCACCGGCGTCTGTGAGGAGTCCTGGGAGTGCTTTTAACAGAGAGTCCTAATTAAACAATCCAGAGCAGCTGGCCCACTGCATGATTCCAACTGACAAAATGCAATCAGCAGCCAGGTGAGGCTGAACACATGGAACAAGCTGCAATTACACAGACTAACCAGCGGCAGCAGACAAGAGCATACTAAAACAGAGCAACAGGAAATCCTGGCATGCAAGACAACTAATAAACATGAAATACCTAACAAAAATGCAAAACAGGAATGAGCCACAGCCGTGGCTCATAACATTACCCCCCCCTTGAGGAGGGGTCAAAAGACCCCAAAATTCAGACTATCCAGAACAAGGGATACAAAAAAAAAAAAACCTGACACATTGGTCTAACAGACCAGAAAACAAAAAACAAGCTGTAGCAACAACTTGTAACAGTGCCCTCCCCTTGATGGTGGCCACTGGACACAAGACAAGGAGAAAAAAAAAAAAAATCTCTCTTTTTTTTTTTTATCAAGGCAAGAGTCAAAAATTATTTCTTTTTCTTCTTCTTCTTTTTACAAAGCTCTTTAGGTCTGACCAAGGTAATTCCCCAAACATTGTCTGAACTGATGGTACCACCCAGCAAGGCTGCGTTCAAATCAGAGACAGGTCTCTTACCCTTGGGAGCTGAACTTTCTGGTAAAGTACTATTATTAGAAGAAGAAGTCAGAAAAGCACATCCTGCAGTCAAAGCAACGGGCTGGGACTCTTGTGCCGAGTTTACAGTATTTGGTGGACTCTCAGCAGACAAGACGGGTGACTTAGAGGAACCTGAACCAATTTCTTTGAAACCGTATCTTTTAACAATTGCATCACAGAATGCTTGGGGATCCTGAAGAATGGGATCTTCAGCTTTCATTAGGCTGGTTGCCCACTCAGAAGGCTCTCCTCTAAAAGAATAAATCAGATAGAGCCCAAGGTTTTCTGAAGTGATGCCCAGAAATGGTCTAGACAACATAATAGTGTAATAGTGTTTGAAAAGCGCCATAAATTGGGCGAAGTCCCCATCAAAGGTTATGGATGTTGAAATATCAGAGTCAGGATCTGTTTCCTTTTCATCTGACTGACTGGAGTGCTTTGCTAGGACCTGGTCACTATTGACCTTACTCGAGGCTGAGACTCTCTGAACCCCACCCGGGGCTGAGACTTTCTGAACCCCACCCGGGGCAGTGACTTTCTGAACCCCACCCGGGGCAGTGACTTTCTGAACCCCACCCGGGGCAGTGACTTTCTGAACCCCACCCGGGGCAGTGACTTTCTGAACCCCACCCGGGGCAGTGACTTTCTGAACCCCACCCGGGGCAGTGACTTTCTGAACCCCACCCGGGGCAGTGACTTTCTGAACCCCACCCGGGGCAGTGACTTTCTGAACCCCACCCGGGGCAGTGACTTTCTGAACCCCACCCGGGGCAGTGACTTTCTGAACCCCACCCGGGGCAGTGACTTCCTGAACCCCACCCGGGGCAGTGGCCTCCGGGAACCCCGCTGGGGTCAGCACCTCGGATTCTTTTACTGGGACCGGGCCGTTGGCCTCCCTGACTGGGATCGGGCCACCGGCCTCCCTCTCTGAGTCGATAATTATCGAAAGTTCTTCCGTGACTATGACTTCCGGGACTTTTGCTGAAGCAATAACGTTCAGATCCTCCACTAATGCTATGCTTCTTAAGTTCTTTCCTGGGGAAGCGACTTCTAGACCCTTCTTTGGGGCTGCGTCTCTCGAGACCCCACTTGGGGATATTACTTCAAAGATCCCTTCTGGGGTTTTGCTTCTCGAGTTCCCTTCAAGAACTATGGTTTTAGATACCCTTTCTGGGGTTGCGCTCCTCAAGTCCCTACCTGGGGTAACAGCTTCTGAGACCCCTTCTGGTATGGAAACCTGAGCTACAATATTTGATTTCCCTCTATAAGCTTGGGTATCGGGTACCGCTCCAGCACTCTGGGCATCGGGTACCGCTCCAGCACTCTGGGCATCGGGTACCGCTCCAGCACTCTGGGCATCGGGTACCGCTCCAGCACTCTGGGCATCGGGTACCGCTCCAGCACTCTGGGCATCGGGTACCGCTCCAGCACTCTGGGCATCGGGTACCGCTCCAGCACTCTGGGCATCGGGTACCGCTCCAGCACTCTGGGCATCGGGTACCGCTCCAGCACTCTGGGCATCGGGTACCGCTCCAGCACTCTGGGCATCGGGTACCGCTCCAGCACTCTGGGCATCGGGTACCGCTCCAGCACTCTGGGCATCGGGTACCGCTCCAGCACTCTGGGCATCGGGTACCGCTCCAGCACTCTGGGCATCGGGTACCGCTCCAGCACTCTGGGCATCGGGTACCGCTCCAGCACTCTGGGCATCGGGTACCGCTCCAGCACTCTGGGCATCGGGTACCGCTCCAGCACCCTGGGCATCGGGTACCGCTCCAGCACCCTGGGCTACGGGTACCGCTCCAGCACCCTGGGCTACGGGTACCGCTCCAGCACCCTGGGCTACGGGTACCGCTCCAGCACCCTGGGCTACGGGCACCGCTCCAGGACCCTGGGCTACGGGCACCGCTCCAGGACCCTGGGCTACGGGCACCGCTCCAGGACCCTGGGCTACGGGCACCACTCCAGGACCCTGGGCTACGGGCACCACTCCAGGACCCTGGGCTACGGGCACCACTCCAGGACCCTGGGCTACGGGCACCACTCCAGGACCCTGGGCTACGGGCACCACTCCAGGAACTTGCAACTCCGCTTCCACAGGAACCTCAAGAGAGGAGAGAAACATTCTCTTTTGATTCCTGAATCTATAATGGGGCTCCCTTGCCCAAGGACCCCAATTATAGGACAGAGAGCTTTTTTGTGTGGGTTGTGTGACAAGTACCTCTGCCACAGTAGAGACAGGAGTAGGTCTTGTATCATGACTCAACTTGGACAGAGGGCAAGACTCGTCACCACACTTTGGCTTGCGCAACTCACAGGTCTGCAGATAATGGCCTAAACCCCCACAATATAGGCATAAGTTTAAGTTTCTGCGACGCAGACGCTCCTCTTCTGAGAGCCTGGGCCGCAGAAAACTTTTAAACTTTTTCTCTTCAATTAAACCAGAGGATTCTCTTGTCACCATACTGTGAACAAGAGTCTCTTTAGAGATAGATGTACTCTCAACGACTTCTGGCAAAATAAGCAAGATTTTAGTCAGAAGGTTTTGCAGTTGCTTTAGGGATTGCTGAAAAGCTTCTAGTCGCTCTGGTCTCAAAGCACTGAATACAGAGTTCAGGGCTGCGAGAGATGCCTGCAGGGCTTGCATAGTAGACATAGGAGGATTTAAAACTAGACAAGACAAGACAAGGCAAGACAAGGCTAGGCAAGGCTAGGCAAGGCAAGGCAAGGCAAGGCAAGGCAAGACTAAATTTTGCTAAACAAATCAAGAGTTTTTTTTTGTATTTTTTTTTTTTTTTTTTTTTAAAACACCGGACTGGATTCTAAACTCCGGACTGGATTCTAAACTCCGGACTGGATTCTAAACTCCGGACTGGATTCTAAACTCCGGACTGGATTCTAAACTCCGGACTGGATTCTAAACTCCGGACTGGATTCTAAACTCCGGACTGGATTCTAAACTCCGGACTGGATTCTAAACACCGGACTGGAGTCTGCACACTGAATTCTATACAGGACTGGATTCTAAACACCGGATTGGATTCTGCACACTGAATTCTAGACAGGACTGGATTCTAGACTAGACACTGGACTGGACCAAAAAAGAAAAAAAAGTTTTATTTCTTTTTTGTGGTATGGCCGGTGATAATGTTACGATTCCTGTACTCCAGACTGGAGAAGATCTTATGGCAGAGATCTGAGTACAGGAATGAAATACAGGTTGTGGGAGCTGGAAAGCCTAGTAACCCCTGGCACCCTAACTCCGTTGTCTCGCCCGTGTTATCAGAAATCCCCTGCGAGACTATGGTTGCTTGAGCCCATGGCAGCCGCGTTCGAAGGGCGGATTATGTCTGCCCAACCCCGATGCCCCCGCAGGTCTTAATGGGAGACAAGGGGAAGTCCGAGACAGGGTGATAACAAGGGGCCCTCTGACTAAGCAACCAAGCCAGGGGTTACAAGCTAACTTAACTAAATCAAAAGGTATGTGCGGACTAGCCGCCAGGGAAAAGGACAACCAAAGATCCACTGATCCGACACTCCTATCCGGCACCGCTGGACACCAGAGTGGATCTTGTGGAAGCGGAATCCTCCGCAAAGCTCCAGAACACAATATAAACAAAATAATAAATAATAGCGGACAAGCCGCAACACACGGCTGCGCCGCGACTCACGAACACCACCAGATGTTAAAGGTGCTCGATCAGACTCCAGGAACAGATGGTAACTTCCGAGTACAGGATCACTGAGAACAGGAACAAACGAACAGACCGGGACTGGGAACTCTCTCAGCAGCAGAATCAGACAAACAGGAAGCTATCACCGGCGTCTGTGAGGAGTCCTGGGAGTGCTTTTAACAGAGAGTCCTAATTAAACAATCCAGAGCAGCTGGCCCACTGCATGATTCCAACTGACAAAATGCAATCAGCAGCCAGGTGAGGCTGAACACATGGAACAAGCTGCAATTACACAGACTAACCAGCGGCAGCAGACAAGAGCATACTAAAACAGAGCAACAGGAAATCCTGGCATGCAAGACAACTAATAAACATGAAATACCTAACAAAAATGCAAAACAGGAATGAGCCACAGCCGTGGCTCATAACACTTTGCATCTGATGCCCAAGTCCCTGCCCCCAGCGGAGCTTACGCTCTATGCTTCCCACCAAATGGAAACATGCATAGATACTGTAGGTTCAATTTAGCTAGTAGCCATTTGACCTACAGTACCAATGTGTCTTTGGAGTGTGGGAGGAAACTGGAACACCCAGTGGAAACCAGTGCAAATGCTGGGCCAGATGTACTAAGCCTTGAAAAGTCATATATTTCACAGGGATAAAGTACCAACCTATCAGCTCCTGACTGTCATTTTTCAAACCCATCCTTTAACATGGAAGTTAGGAGCTGATTAGCTGGTAATTTATCACCATGAAATATATCACTTTTCAAGGCTTAGGGTGGATATTTAATTACTGCCGAAGAGACATCGGGAGTGAAAACTCCCAATGTTTCTTCTATTTTTTTTTTCCGGGATATTCAATTTGAACACCCAAAAAAAAAGTACTTTTTCACCCGAAAACACACAGGTTCAGTGAAACCTGTGTTTTTTTGTCAGAAACAGCCCCGTTTTCAGACGAAAATGGGGCTGTTTTCGGGGATTTTGCTTCGCCTGCCGGAGGTGTATCGGGGCTAAATTAATAGGCCCCCGGTGATACTTTTACACCTGAGCAGTAAGTGCAGGTAATTGAATATCCCACTTAGTACATCTCCCGCACTGGGAGTGAGAACATACAAACTCCACAGACAGATGCATTGAACTAGAAATATAATAGCATATCCTAATTAATCCCGATCTGCTAATGTGAAGATTGTGCACTTATTGTTCTGTACCTGCACATAATAGGGTGTTTCAGGAGAACAGTGAGCGCATCTTACCATTGGGTTGTAGTCCGTGACAAGTCTTAACTCATTTATAGTGAGATATCGGTAGAGTTTAGCAACATTCAGTTCCGGATTCTCATTGACTACAAAGTCATCTCGGAAATTGTCAGCCTGTAATCAGTAAAGTGAAACGCTTCATTTTCAATTCTATAATATTTTTAGTTTCTCACTGTATAGTAAACTGAAAATTGCAAAGAAATCTCTGCCTTCTGTGTTACAGTTGCCATATTCCTGTAGCCCCTAATTAGTAATGCCTAGGCAAGATCAATATCTTTAAAGATGAGAAAATACTTAGCTTCTCTCATCTTTTTGCTCAGAACATACTGTAATGCTGCCTCTGGATGGCGCTAAGGGTCCCTTACCAGCTTTCCCTGACTGCATTACTGAGATCTTTTACTATGTATGCACAGTCTTCTACATGTGTGGCCATACCGTATCACGCATGCGCTATGCGCAAATGAAGTTGAAGGAGCTTCCGAAACGACCTTGCCGGAGAGGTAGGTTTAGGCAGGACCTCTCCAGCTGATGTTTTTTTTTTAAATAAAGCACATAGGGCCCAATTCAGACCTGATCGTAGCCGTGCAAAATTTTGCACGGCTACGATCAGCCACCCGAAATGTGGAGGAACACCCAGCACTGGGCTAGTCCGCCCCGCATGCCTGGGCCTCCCCCTGCCGCACGGGTGCGATTGCATCTCACGGCGGCAATGCTAGCGCACCCGGTGAGTAAGTCCCTACCTGTGCTGCAGGACGCAGGCAGAGGTGTTCGCTGGGCGGAAGGGGGCGGGCCGGCGGGGGTTGGCCGCCATTTTGGGGGCACAGTCCGGACAACGCAGGCGTGCACGGACCGTTGCGGGGGGGCGGGCCGCAGTGGCTGCGTGACATCACACGTAGCCGCTGTGACCCAGGAGGGGTGATGTCACGCAGCCACTGCGACCGCCCGCCCGCAACGGTCCGTGCACGCCTGCGTTGTCCGGACTGTGCCCCCAAAATGGCGGCCAACCCCCGCCGGCCCGCCCCCTTCCACCCAGCGAACACCTCTGCCTGTCAATCAGGCAGAGGCGATCGCTAGGCTAAGATGGCGATCATATATCTGGCATGCACGTGCGCACAGCAATGATCAGGTCTGAATTAGTCCCATAGAGAGGCGATATTTTACCCACCACTTTACTAAATAATAGAATAAGTCATATTATTAATGACCTGGACTTGTGCGCTCTTTAACTGACTTTGGGGGTCATTCAGACCCGGCCCCGCAGTTCAGTTTGCTGATTATGGGCGAATGGGGCGGCATGCCGGGACTGTTTAATTTATCGGTTTCCGATAAAAAAAAAATAGCCGCTGACCACCTGACAGCGCAGCCAGGGGTCAACTTTGGTTCTGATATCCTGATTTTTGGTTCTAATATTATTATTTTCAATCTTCAAACTATTTGGTCGATTCAATTCGGCAACTTATGAATAGCGCCGGGAATTAGCTCCCGACGCTATTCAATTCAGCTAAAGTTAAGTCGGCGAATGCCCGTTCTCGCCAACTTAACAGGTAGTTTTGTCGGGAGAACGGGTATTCTCCGACTTAACTACCCGCGGCGATGCCGGGCGCGCGGCAGCACTTTTGACGGTTTTCTTCTCTCACCCCCCGGGGATGAGAGAAGGATTCCCGACAAATGCAGGTAACTAGCAGCTGAATTGAATTGCGTCGGGAGCTAATTCCCGGCGCTATTCATAAGTTGCCGAATTGAATCGACCCCTATAAATGGGATACGGTCGTTAGGTCGACACAGCTTAGGTCGACAGTCATTAGGTTAACCACTGAAGGTCGACATGCATTAGGTCGACATGGTCATAGGTCGGCATGCACTAGGTCGACAGGTCAAAAGGTCGACATGAGTTTTTCACATTTTTTCTTCTTCACTTTTTTTATTTTTTTATACTTAACGATCCACGTGGACTACGATTGGAACAGTAACCTGTGTAGAGGAGCGAGGCACCTTGCCTGAAGCATGGCGAGCGTAGCGAGGGGACACGGTGCACTAATTGGGGTTCCCCGTCAATTTACGAAAAAAACAACGCCAAAAAAAAGTTTTCAAAAACCATGTCGACCTTTTGACCTTTCGACCTAGTACTTGTTGACCTTCCATGATCAACCTAATGACTGTTGACCTAAGTTGTGTCTACCCAACGACCCATACCCCTATAAATGTATTTTAAAAGTAGACATAGCAACAATGATGGTAGATGTCTCTAAACTATTTTTCTGGAAAGTTTTGTACATACAGCATGCTCTTAAATAAGAGAATTGCCTTACCCATTCATTTTCTATACTGTACGTTTCTGCAAACTATAATGATCAATCTATATGATAAAACTGTTCGCAGTAGCGATCTATATATATATTTCCAGATGATATATCCACCTTACCTTCCGGAAAATTGTTATTGTGTTACTTTTGATTTTGTAGTGTTTTAAAACTTCTGTAGTGGAACTGGTCCCATAATCCCATTCCGGATGCTTTGTTACAACTGTGTTAAAATATTCCACTTCCGGGGCCTCCAAATCCTGCCAAAAAGATCACAGCATAAAAAATTATTCCACGGAGCGCAGGTAAGTAGGACATTGTTGAATCATATTAAAAAAAATCAAAAAAACAATTACAGTGTATTTGAATATTTTGAATATGGAATGCACAGAAACTACAGTATGTATTGGATCAGTGATGTATATGGTAATTACACATTTTCTAATAAATTTTGCAGTCATTCTTCCAGGTTTCTGCGTTTTTTGGACTATAAAGCCAAGCACTAAGAAGGTTTGTGTTTTACAGGCTCCACCCACTGAAACAATTACTTTACCCAGTCTGTAACCTTTCCACCGCACAATTTATAATGAAACAACGAGCCTGTTAGGGTCAACGGTTCAAAAATAAAGATCTTCTTAAATTCCTACCACATATATATAATAAAATAAAGTGGTGATAAAAAATAAATAACGGGCCTGATTCAGAGATTTACCTAAACCCGACGTTTGCGTGTATATCTGATGTTTTTAGGTCTGAGCAAGTGCAGATCTGGGCATGCAGTGTAGCTCACAGTGTCCAAAAGAAGCAGCATGAGGGGGCGCAGAAGCCTGTGGCTCCATCCTTGGGTGCAGCTTCACTGGCTCCAGGAGCGTGATTCCACAAGACACCCTGAGTAACCTAAGGCTGTCCTTCAAACTAATGGTAGGGTGGTCAAGGCCCTTATTTAGGACCTTATCAATTGCCAGGGTGCTGTGGGTGAGAAGTTGATGGAGAGAGAATTACAGCACTGAACCATTTATGGCATTGGAGACCCACCAATCTGAGGCATCATCAAAGCCCTTTTAGGTGAGATTTAGCATTTTATTTCGTTTTAGTTTATTCCACACAAAAATGTTTTTATTCCAACAAGCCTTTACGTAAATAATTAATGAGACACACGGGATGGGATTCTGGGCTCGATGCAACAACTTTTTAGGCCTTCGCAGCCGAAGGGAGCATGACCATATGGACCAGCTGTAAACCACAAGTTCTGTGCTACAGATCTATGCAGTCACATACAAAATAGCTCTACACATCTCTAGGGTGGATGAACCTGAAGCTGGGGGACTCCTCAATTTCTGGGTTCCATGTCGTAGCCACATTTGCCCCTACATAATTTACCATTGCTAGACTACCACGGCAGGCCTACGCCCTGTCAGACAATGATATCTGCTCCTGGCTTCCTGTGTCTGCCAACATCCAAACCAAGCTTTTAGAATAGTTCTTTCAATCCAGTGGGTACAATAGTCTGAATGATAAAAAATGTATCCCAGGAAATGCTGGATACACTGTAGTCGTAGAGATGAAGAATTATATTTACCAATGTCATGACTTTTAACAACTTCAAAACTAATCAAATCTTACCACAAAAAACCCAACCACAGCAATATCGGTGGAATCTATGAAGGCTTTGGCAGAAGACACATCTCCAAAAACAGTTGCTTGTCTTGCAGGAACTGCAGGAAAAAAAAGACAATGGATATTTTATTGGCTGATATGACTATAATATACTGTATCTTTATATTACTCATGGCATCATCATCATCATCTTTTCCTCATCATCGTCACTTGCAAATTTTTGGGCAGATTTTCAGATCCCTGGAAAGCCACTTTCTATGCCGGATGCAGCTGATCTCTTTGACATTACCTGATAAATGACAGAGCTCCTGCACAACTTACTTACAAATAATAATTCTTCAGTCCCTATTGGGTTATTAGTTCTACATATAAAGTACAGACCATGAATGTACACTTCTTATGCTGCAATACAATCTGCTTTTGAAACTACCTCCATACTCTTTGCTGTCCTAATTCCCAACATGTGTTACCTGACAATACAGCTTCATTCATGTTACTCTGAGGATGTTTCATTCATGCACAGGAGAATAGGTGTAGATTAAAGAGCCATTAAGAAAAGAAAATCTGTTCTATTGCAGACAAACCTGGAGGACATGAAATGTTGATGGATTCTTCAAGAAACAGCTGAGGAACGCTTCATAGACGATGGTAACGATGAACTTCTAGCTCCCAGTAGGCAGTTTAGTTCTGCATTAATGTTTGACTCTCAGAACCAGGAGTGTACTATAATTTTGCTACTTCAGAAGATCTATAACAAGTATTCTTTGCTGACTGACTAAAATTAACTGTGAGTCTCAGTCAACCAAAGGTCTCGCAATCCCCTTGTTTTATGAACCTTTGTCCACCTTGCTCTCATAGATAGACAGCAGAAACAGTATCCTGTACAGGCCTTAGCTGGTCCTGTCTGAAAAGCAAAAGTCCATATTACTCATACCACATTGGTCTTGGAATAGCATGGCTGAACTATACTGTACTATTAAACTTATTGTGTCTGTAGTCTAGTGATTCCAGTCTTCAACTTTATTGTAACCGAGCACATGACTAGCAAAGACTGCATTTTTTTTAATGCAAAACTATGTAATCTATTTATCAAGGAGCCCTGTTGTTGGCTTTCTTCTAGGGAATGTGTTTAAAATTATATTCATTTAAGTATTAAAATAACTGTAATAATGTCTATGAATTTGTTGAAACAAATCTAGAATTTTTTTTACTCTTGTGTGCATTTTTTTCCACTAATCATAATACAGTTTTAATTAGTAGAACATACAGCCTGAAACTGGATATATTGGCCCATGGATGCACAGAACTCCAGGGACTTGGCAGTTGGTTTAACTACTATTGCTCCAGACCACTATTTCCGAGGAAGCTGAGTAATACCTGGCTGATTCGCCAATATAGTTTGTACATGAGCCCATTACCGGCTACAGAGTATGAAAGCTTGGCATTCCTATGGGATGGGGTGGGGACGATTGCCAGCTCTAACCATTTAGAGTGGGGGTAATGTAAAATAATTTGCACTTCAGTGGTCTGGGTATAATGATAGACACCCGTAGACACCAGCATGTTGTAGTAAAATATTGCAATTAAAATGATGTATTATTGTTAATTATTTGTGCCATCTCTTCTATTATTATTATTATTATTGTTGTTGTTTTTTACATTTCTAATTGGATTGCAAAGAAAGTAGATTTACCATTGGATTATGGCAAAGAAGAAACAAAGAAGAATTTTTTTTTAATTACAAAGTAATATGCAAAGGTTTTTGATGCTTTCTTTTTTTTGGTCTTATTTTTGCTTAACTTTTTAATTATTCTGTTTATGCTATTTTGATCTTAGGGAACTCTTCCCATTACACTGGGGCAAATGGGGATACAAAGTTGCCTCTCCAGGGGTCCCAATGCTTCTCATTACTTTGGGTGCCACAGCCCAGGGGGCGTTGTGATGAGCCCTAGAGATATTCAGGGCAGAGATGGCAGTCTGCAGAGAATTGGGGAGGGTGTTTTTGTGCACCTGTCCTCCCTTTCTTTTGAGGTTCCATCCAGTACTGAGTAGGCTGAGGCTAATTTCCACTATTACAGGAGGGCCTGACACTGCTGGCTCCCCTGTTACACTGGAAACCAGCACAACCAGCTTTGCCAGGGGTCTATCCTCTGACCCATATTCATTGTTCATCTTTCTTAGTATAAACTGGCCCTGGTTTTATAGTACTGAGACTGAAGGATTCTGACCAAGTTTTTGGTTTTAGCAGGTGCCTGTATGACACATACCACTTGTATGATACAGTATACACTTTTTGTATACAACACAGGTTCTCAAACTCGTTCCTCGGGACCCCACACAGTGCATGTTTTGCAGGTCTTCTCACAGAATCACAAGTGAAATAATTAGCTCCACCTGTGGACCCTTTAAAATGTGTCAGTGAGTAATTAATACACCTGTGCACCTGCTGGGTTACCTGCAAAACATGCACTGTGTGGGGTCCTGAGGACCGAGTTTGAGAACCTCTGGTATACAATATAACATACATTCTATTTTTGAAAACCACATAGTAAACTGCAATTTATTAAATTCAGCAATATATTATTATTTATTATTATTATTATTTCTCTGTAAATTAGATGAAAAATAATTTTAAAGGCAGTATTACACTAAAAGTCCCAGCAGAGCCCGAGAGCCACAAATTAGGAGCCAATTGTGTATTTAGAATTGAAATATTGGTTTACGTTCTCCTTAAATTGATGAACAGAGGTTTACATAAAATGACTGAATACAGTACATTAAAATATGTTAATATTTAATCCCATTTATAAGTATTTTTACACTCACAGTAAGTGAAAAAGATTACGTACAATGATATATAATAGAAAATGAAGATCTTTGAAAGTAAAATGTTGTTTTTTGCTGATGTAACGTTTTGCAATCTACAATCAATCAAGCTGAAACGCTCTAAGTGTTGTGGCCAGATAACGCCGCCGAGATATTTCCTGTGCGCAAAACAAACACACATAACAGATTTGTTACTCTGACACATTGCGCTTAACAAGAGCAAAGGGAATTGCAATTAAGTCTCTGCAAGTCCCAGGTTCGCTCTGCATTAATGGAAGGTGATTACACTCATTTACGTTTGTCACCTGGGAAATAACGAGACAGATCTGTCCTGTTACACCTGATGCCCTCAGCTCTGAGATTAGATGTGGGAATTGTGACACCTGAGAATTTTTACACATCTAACAGGCAGAAGGCAAAGGTTTCTACACTTTATATTTAATGTAGCACAGGGGTTCCCAAACTTGGTTCTAAAGGCACACTAATGGCCCAGGTTTTAAGAATAATCCTGCTTTGGCACAGGTGACTTAATTAGTACTTCCGTCAAGTTGATTTAACCATCTGTGCCTAGCCATAGATTTCCTTAAAACCTGGACTGTTAGGGTGCCCTGAAGACTGAGTTTGGGAACCACTGATGTAATAAATAATATATTTAATGAAAAAAGTTATATTTAATGTAATACAGTGTAAAATCATTTTAATGGTCCTATTCCACATTTGCTAGTTCCATATGATACTTGTGATCCAGCATGGGACAGAATTCTACAGGGATATAAATGTTTCACTATAATTTCCCACCTACCGTTGACACATATAATTAGGCTTACCATACTATCCATTCACATCGGGACACTAATGACTTACACAGGTTCGGTGGCTGGTTGACTTCATGCCTGCATTTCACCTGGTTTTAATTAGCCACAGAATCTGTGTAATCCATGAGTGTCCCTGTTTAAAAGGATGGTAAGCCTAGGTATAATGATATCATATAATCACCGCAACCGCTACTAGGGTATTGTCCATTGGTCCCCCCATTGAAGAGAGCCATTCATGGGCAAACCATCGATGGTTCTGGTCTGTCCTTGCCCAAATGAATGGAGACAGCGGGTGAGCATGTGTGGTACAAATAAATCAATGGGCTTTTACCATTGATGGTAAAACCATTCACCATTTGGAGTAGGGATGTGCACTTGAAATTTTTCGGGTTTTGTGTTTTGGTTTTGGGTTCGGTTCCGCGGCCGTGTTTTGGGTTCGACCGCGTTTTGGCAAAACCTCACCGAATTTTTTTTGTCGGATTCGGGTGTGTTTTGGATTCGGGTGTTTTTTTCAAAAAACCCTAAAAAACAGCTTAAATCATAGAATTTGGGGGTCATTTTGATCCCAAAGTATTATTAACCTCAAAAACCATAATTTCCACTCATTTTCAGTCTATTCTGAATACCTCACACCTCACAATATTATTTTTAGTCCTAAAATTTGCACCGAGGTCGCTGGATGACTAAGCTAAGCGACCCTAGTGGCCGACACAAACATCTGGCCCATCTAGGAGTGGCACTGCAGTGTCACGCAGGATGGCCCTTCCAAAAAACACTCCCCAAACAGCACATGACGCAAAGAAGAAAAAAAGAGGCGCAATGAGGTAGCTGTGTGAGTCAGCTAAGCGACCCTAGTGGCCGACACAAACACCTGGCCCATCTAGGAGTGGCACTGCAGTGTCACGCAGGATGGCCCTTCCAAAAAACACTCCCCAAACAGCACATGACGCAAAGAAGAAAAAAAGAGGCGCAATGAGGTAGCTGTGTGAGTAAGCTAAGCGACCCTAGTGGCCGACACAAACACCTGGCCCATCTAGGAGTGGCACTGCAGTGTCACGCAGGATGGCCCTTCCAAAAAACACTCCCCAAACAGCACATGACGCAAAGAAGAAAAAAAGAGGCGCAATGAGGTAGCTGTGTGAGTAAGATAAGCGACCCTAGTGGCCGACACAAACACCTGGCCCATCTAGGAGTGGCACTGCAGTGTCACGCAGGATGGCCCTTCCAAAAAACACTCCCCAAACAGCACATGACGCAAAGAAGAAAAAAAGAGGCGCAATGAGGTAGCTGTGTGAGTAAGCTAAGCGACCCTAGTGGCCGACACAAACACCTGGCCCATCTAGGAGTGGCACTGCAGTGTCACGCAGGATGGCCCTTCCAAAAAACACTCCCCAAACAGCACATGACGCAAATAAAAATGAAAGAAAAAAGAGGTGCAAGATGGAATTGTCCTTGGGCCCTCCCACCCACCCTTATGTTGTATAAACAGGACATGCACACTTTAACCAACCCATCATTTCAGTGACAGGGTCTGCCACACGACTGTGACTGAAATGACGGGTTGGTTTGGACCCCCACCGAAAAAGAAGCAATTAATCTCTCCTTGCACAAACTGGCTCTACAGAGGCAAGATGTCCACCTCATCATCATCCTCCGATATATCACCGTGTACATCCCCCTCCTCACAGATTATCAATTCGTCCCCACTGGAATCCACCATCTCAGCTCCCTGTGTACTTTGTGGAGGCAATTGCTGGTCAATGTCTCCACGGAGGAATTGATTATAATTCATTTTAATGAACATCATCTTCTCCACATTTTCTGGAAGTAACCTCGTACGCAGATTGCTGACAAGGTGAGCGGCGGCACTAAACACTCTTTCGGAGTACACACTTGTGGGAGGGCAACTTAGGTAGAATAAAGCCAGTTTGTGCAAGGGCCTCCAAATTGCCTCTTTTTCCTGCCAGTATAAGTACGGACTGTCTGACGTGCCTACTTGGATGCGGTCACTCATATAATCCTCCACCATTCTTTCAATGGTGAGAGAATCATATGCAGTGACAGTAGACGACATGTCCGTAATCGTTGTCAGGTCCTTCAGTCCGGACCAGATGTCAGCATCAGCAGTCGCTCCAGACTGCCCTGCATCACCGCCAGCGGGTGGGCTCGGAATTCTGAGCCTTTTCCTCGCACCCCCAGTTGTGGGAGAATGTGAAGGAGGAGATGTTGACAGGTCGCGTTCCGCTTGACTTGACAATTTTCTCACCAGCAGGTCTTTGAACCCCAGCAGACTTGTGTCTGCCGGAAAGAGAGATCCAAGGTAGGTTTTAAATCTAGGATCGAGCACGGTGGCCAAAATGTAGTGCTCTGATTTCAACAGATTGACCACCCGTGAATCCTTGTTAAGCGAATTAAGGGCTCCATCCACAAGTCCCACATGCCTAGCGGAATCGCTCCCTTTTAGCTCCTCCTTCAATGCCTCCAGCTTCTTCTGCAAAAGCCTGATGAGGGGAATGACCTGACTGAGGCTGGCAGTGTCTGAACTGACTTCACGTGTGGCAAGTTCAAAAGGTTGCAGAACCTTGCACAACGTTGAAATCATTCTCCACTGCGCTTGAGACAGGTACATTCCACCTCCTATATCGTGCTCAATTGTATAGGCTTGAATGGCCTTTTGCTGCTCCTCCAACCTCTGAAGCATATAGAGGGTTGAATTCCACCTCGTTACCACTTCTTGCTTCAGATGATGGCAGGGCAGGTTCAGGCGTTTTTGGTGGTTCTCCAGTCTTCTGTACGTGGTGCCTGTACGCCGAAAGTGTCCCGCAATTCTTCTGGCCACCGACAGCATCTCTTGCACGCCCCTGTCGTTTTTTAAAAAATTCTGCACCACCAAATTCAAGGTATGTGCAAAACATGGGACGTGCTGGAATTTGCCCATATTTAATGCACACACAATATTGCTGGCGTTGTCCGATGCCACAAATCCACAGGAGAGTCCAATTGGGGTAAGCCATTCCGCGATGATCTTCCTCAGTTGCCGTAAGAGGTTTTCAGCTGTGTGCGTATTCTGGAAACCGGTGATACAAAGCGTAGCCTGCCTAGGAAAGAGTTGGCGTTTGCGAGATGCTGCTACTGGTGCCGCCGCTGCTGTTCTTGCGGCGGGAGTCCATACATCTACCCAGTGGGCTGTCACAGTCATATAGTCCTGACCCTGCCCTGCTCCACTTGTCCACATGTCCGTGGTTAAGTGGACATTGGGTACAACTGCATTTTTTAGGACACTGGTGAGTCTTTTTCTGACGTCCGTGTACATTCTCGGTATCGCCTGCCTAGAGAAGTGGAACCTAGATGGTATTTGGTAACGGGGGCACACTGCCTCAAGAAATTGTCTAGTTCCCTGTGAACTAACGGCGGATACCGGACGCACGTCTAACACCAACATAGTTGTCAAGGCCTCAGTTATCCGCTTTGCAACAGGATGACTGCTGTGATATTTCATCTTCCTCGCAAAGGACTGTTGGACAGTCAATTGCTTGGTGGAAGAAGTAAAAGTGGGCTTACGACTTCCCCTCTGGGATGACCATCGACTCCCAGCAGCAACAACAGCAGCGCCAGCAGCAGTAGGCGTTACACGCAAGGATGCATCGGAGGAATCCCAGGCAGGAGAGGACTCGTCAGAATTGCCAGTGACATGGCATGCAGGACTATTGGCATTCCTGGGGAAGGAGGAAATTGACACTGAGGGAGTTGGTGGGGTGGTTTGCGTGAGCTTGGTTACAAGAGGAAGGGATTTACTGGTCAGTGGACTGCTTCCGCTGTCGCCCAAAGTTTTTGAACTTGTCACTGACTTATTATGAATGCGCTGCAGGTGACGTATAAGGGAGGATGTTCCGAGGTGGTTAACGTCCTTACCCCTACTTATTACAGCTTGACAAAGGCAACACACGGCTTGACAAATGTTGTCCGCATTTCTGGTGAAATACTTCCACACCGAAGAGCTGATTTTTTTGGTATTTTCACCAGGCATGTCAACGGCCCTATTCCTCCCACGGACAACAGGTGTCTCCCCGGGTGCCTGACTTAAACAAACCACCTCACCATCAGAATCCTCCTTGTCAATTTCCTCCCCAGCGCCAGCAACACCCATATCCTCCTCATCCTGGTGTACTTCAACACTGACATCTTCAATCTGACTATCAGGAACTGGACTGCGGGTGCTCCTTCCAGCACTTGCAGGGGGCGTGCAAATGGTGGAAGGCGCATGCTCTTCACGTCCAGTGTTGGGAAGGTCAGGCATCGCAACCGACACAATTGGACTCTCCTTGTGGATTTGGGATTTCGAAGAACGCACAGTTCTTTGCGGTGCTTTTGCCAGCTTGAGTCTTTTCAGTTTTCTAGCGAGAGGCTGAGTGCTTCCATCCTCATGTGAAGCTGAACCACTAGCCATGAACATAGGCCAGGGCCTCAGCCGTTCCTTGCCACTCCGTGTGGTAAATGGCATATTGGCAAGTTTACGCTTCTCCGACGACAATTTTATTTTAGATTTTGGAGTCCTTTTTTTACTGATATTTGGTGTTTTGGATTTTACATGCTCTGTACTATGACATTGGGCATCGGCCTTGGCAGACGACGTTGCTGGCATTTCATCGTCTCGGCCATGACTAGTGGCAGCAGCTTCAGCACGAGGTGGAAGTGGATATTGATCTTTCCCTAATTTTGGAACCTCAACATTTTTGTTCTCCATATTTTAATAGGCACAACTAAAAGGCACCTCAGGTAAACAATGGAGATGGATGGATACTAGTATACTTATGGATGGACGAGCGACTGCCGACACAGAGGTAGCTACAGCCGTGGACTACCGTACTGTGTCTGCTGCTAATATAGACTGGATGATAATGAGATGAAATCAATATATATATATATATATATAATATCACTAGTACTGCAGCCGGACAGGTATATATATATTTATTATGTAATGACTGATGACGGACCTGCTGGACACTGTCAGCTCAGCAGCACCGCAGACTGCTACAGTAAGCTACTATAGTAGTATGTATAAAGAAGAAAGAAAAAAAAAAAACCACGGGTAGGTGGTATACAATTATGGATGGACGAGCGACTGCCGACACAGAGGTAGCTACAGCCGTGGACTACCGTACTGTGTCTGCTGCTATATAGACTGGATGATAATGAGATGAAATCAATATATATTATATCACACTAGTACTGCAGCCGGACAGGTAGATATATTTATTATGTAATGACTGATGACGGACCTGCTGGACACTGTCAGCTCAGCAGCACCGCAGACTGCTACAGTAAGCTACTATAGTAGTATGTATAAAGAAGAAAGAAAGAAAAAAACCACGGGTAGGTGGTATACAATTATGGATGGACGAGCGACTGCCGACACAGAGGTAGCTACAGCCGTGGACTACCATACTGTGTCTGCTGCTAATATAGACTGGATGATAATGAGATGAAATCAATATATATATATATAATATCACTAGTACTGCAGCCGGACAGGTATATATATTTATTATGTAATGACTGATGACGGACCTGCTGGACACTGTCAGCTCAGCAGCACCGCAGACTGCTACAGTAAGCTACTATAGTAGTATGTATAAAGAAGAAAAAAAAAAAAAAAACCACGGGTAGGTGGTATACAATTATGGATGGACGAGCGACTGCCGACACAGAGGTAGCTACAGCCGTGGACTACCGTACTGTGTCTGCTGCTAATATAGACTGGATGATAATGAGATGAAATCAATATATATTATATCACACTAGTACTGCAGCCGGACAGGTAGATATATTTATTATGTAATGACTGATGACGGACCTGCTGGACACTGTCAGCTCAGCAGCACCGCAGACTGCTACAGTAAGCTACTATAGTAGTATGTATAAAGAAGAAAGAAAAAAAAAAAAACCACGGGTAGGTGGTATACAATTATGGATGGACGAGTGACTGCCGACACAGAGGTAGCTACAGCCGTGGACTACCATACTGTGTCTGCTGCTAATATAGACTGGATGATAAGGAGATGAAATTAATATATATATATATATAATATCACTAGTACTGCAGCCGGACAGGTATATATATTTATTATGTAATGACTGATGACGGACCTGCTGGACACTGTCAGCTCAGCAGCACCGCAGACTGCTACAGTAAGCTACTATAGTAGTATGTATAAAGAAGAAAAAAAAAAAAAAAAACCACGGGTAGGTGGTATACAATTATGGATGGACGAGCGACTGCCGACACAGAGGTAGCTACAGCCGTGGACTACTGTACTGTGTCTGCTGCTAATATAGACTGGATGATAATGAGATGAAATCAATATATATATATATATAATATCACTAGTACTGCAGCCGGACAGGTATATATATTTATTATGTAATGACTGATGACGGACCTGCTGGACACAGTCAGCTCAGCAGCACCGCAGACTGCTACAGTAAGCTACTATAGTAGTATGTATAAAGAAGAAAGAAAAAAAAAAAACACGGGTAGGTGGTATACAATATTATATATATATTATATACAATTATATATATATATATTAAACTGGTGGTGACTGGTGGTCAGGTCACTGGTCACACTATCAGCAACTTGCAAGTAGTACTCCTAAGCAGACAATCACAATATATATTATACTGGTGGTCAGTGTGGTCACAATGGCAGTGTGGCACTCTGGCAGCAAAAGTGTGCACTGTACGTTATATGTACTCCTGAGTCCTGCTCTCAGACTCTAACTGCTCCCCACTGTCAGTGTCTCCCCCACAAGTCAGATAATATACAGTCACACTATCTATCACTTCAGCAAGTAACTAGTACTCCTCCTAATGCTCCCCAAAATTACTACTGTGTCTCTCTCTACTGTCTCACTCTCTTCTCTATAAACGGAGAGGATGCCAGCCACGTCCTCTCCCTATGAATCTCAATGCACGTGTGAAAATGGCGGCGACGCGCGGCTCCTTATATAGAATCCGAGTCTCGCGATAGAATCCGAGCCTCGCGAGAATCCGACAGCGGGATGATGACGTTCGGGCGCGCTCGGGTTAACCGAGCAAGGCGGGAAGATCCGAGTCGCTCGGCCCCGTGTAAAAAAACATGAAGTTCGGGCGGGTTCGGATTCCGAGGAACCGAACCCGCTCATCCCTAATTTGGAGTAGACCATCGATGGTTGTTAACAATAGATGGTTGATGGCTAATTCTAGTTCATACTGAAGAGAATCAAGAGCAGTCAGGGTACATTATTAGCCTGGATCCAGCCTGTGTGTTCTTTCCATCTATACAGACTCGGAATAAGACACGCCAGATGTTTTTTTCTATCTACCCCCTTCCAGTACCAGGGTCAGCCAAGCATTGATCAGGCATATCTTTGTAATGCTACAGGTTGGAAAAAGTACTCTTTGAGCTTGCTGCCCATCTTTTGCCAGACCCACCTCCCCCCAATAGCCCCTGCATACCCCTCCTTTTCCTTGAAGTTGAATTCATTGAAATACGTTCATGTGAAGACAGTTTACACAATGTGGTCTCTGATAAAATGTTTTACATATTATACTCACTATGTATTGTCTTCAATTGAAACAGCTGCAAAAAACTGTCACAGTTTCAGGTCAGCCAGCAGGTGTACAGGGAGAGTTTACCAACTGTCACATTTTCCAGAGCACAATGGTGATGCATTGTAAATAGCAGGCAGACGTTTTGTCACATAACTCCAAAACGAAGCAACCAATTACAACGCCAATCTTTTTTCTTTGAATCTATGACCAAGACCTGTAATTTGGTATTTGATTTGCCTTGCTCAGACAACAGCATCATAGAATTTTGTAAATCACAAAACTCATCCTTTTGCTATTAATATATAGATAATAATAAATGGGAGAGAAATACTTTACCAACCAATCAGCTCCTATCTTTTCCAAACACAAACTGTAACATGACAGTTAGGAGCTGATTGGCTGATATTTTCTCTCTCTCAAGAGCTTCACCCAATGGGGTGAAGAGGAAGCACAGCAGTTTTATTAAGGCTGCCCCTTAATTCTTTCCTATATTATACTTTCATGCCTCTTCCACATATTTAAGCCATGAACATAAATGCTATAGCCATATGTGGGTGGTTTAGCCTTAATAACCTAAACCAAAGTTTCCTAAACTAATACATTACAATCCAGGTTTTAAGGATATGTAGGCTTGAGACCATATGGTTAAATCAAATTGACTGAGGTACTAATTAAATTACCTCTGCTCAAGCATGGATATCCTTAAAACCTGGCATGTAATGACAACATTTGAGAAGCTCTGACCTAGGTCATACCTCCCAACATGACCCTCTCCAGGAGGGACAGAATGCTCTGCTCCTGGAATCCCCTCTTAATGTATGATTGCCATCACCTGTGGTGAAACACCTTTCTTATCCATCAACCTGTTCAAAACAGGTGCCGGCAATCATAAATTAAGAGAAAAGTCCAGAAGCAGAGCATTTTGTCCCTCCTGGAGAGGGTCATGTTGGGAGGTATGCTAGGGGGTAATTCCAAGTTGATCGCAGCAGGAAATTTTTTTACCAGTTGGACAAAACCATGTGCACTGCAGGGGAGGCAGATTTAATATGTGCAGAGAGAGTTAGATTTGGGTGTGGTGTGTTCAATCTGCAATCTAATTTGCAGTGTAACAATAAAGCAGCCAGTATTTACCCTGCTCATAAACACTATAACTCACCCAAATCTAACTCTTTCTGCAAATGTTATATCTAACCCCCCTGCAGTGCACATGGTTTTGCCCAACTGCTAAAAAATTTCCTGCTGCGATCAACTTGGAATTACCCCCCTAAACCCTAAAGCTTATACTGCAGTTTTGAATTAGTTCTTCATTTGTATCTTTACCAAACATAAATACCAAAACCAGTCTGACAGGTCACACAATATATAAGAAGACGACACTTGAAAAATAAAAAAATTGCAAAAAATTAGTCACAGTAAGAAGAAACTTAAAATAGATAGCAAGCCGGAGTGAGCAGGCGATACAGAACATTCTGTCAGGACAGATGCTGGACACCTAACATAGATAGGCTATACATTCGGTTTGGCGTTGAATAAGGGGTTGGGGAGGCCCCCAGTAGGGAGAGAGTAAGACCCTGTGAGTGGGTTGGGAGGCCTCAGGATGCTGAAAGAGGGTGGAGGTTATGAAAGATGACTTGAAGAACATTGTGAAATCCTGCAGACAAAGATAATCCGATTTTGCCTAATGATACGTCTCCCAATACCACCTACTGACACCCCAACATCAATGAATAATCACTGTTGGAACTTACTTTCAATAGAAGTGTTGTTCCCAATCTCAGAACCAAGAGATGTCCTCACTAGAACCAGAAGAAAGAAGACAGATAAGACAGGACACATTTTTCTGGCCTTGCTGTCCATTGCTGTCCAGTGTGTGGACTGCGTGTCCTTCTTCTTCTCAGAATGCCGCAGTGACAGCTCATTCAATAGCAGAGTGATGACGAGAGGCCCCAGGTCCTGGGAATTCCACATCTGCCATCTGAGATAAGGGGCTACAGGTAGCAGAAGGAGAGAGCCTGGACGTATAATACCTGTCTGGCCGGGCGAGCAAGCGTGTGAGATCACTTATGAGGAATTGTCTTTATCTCAGGATTGGGAAGTACAGTAGGGTGAAACTATGTCTAATCAGCTGCAACACTGGGTGGTCTATAGGTTTCTACATGTAAGGAAAATTCCATACATAAGGAAAGTTAACATATTTTTTTACAAAATGAAAGGTGTTCTTCTAGGGCTCGGTACCTGTGCTTTGTGAACTAATTATTTTGCGTGTAAAGTTGCATTCTGTTAATAAGTTTATATATCAATGTCTGGAGCAGGGGCGTAGCCAGAACTTTGTGGGCCCCATAGCAACATTTTGAAGGGCCCCCGTCCCAATACTTCTAGAGAGACACCCCTCCACACCAGTTGTTAATTTTTTCCCCCATAACAGTGCCCTAGTTAATTTTGAGGTGTAGTATGGTATGCCGGCGGCCGGGCTCCCGGTGACCAGCATACCGGCGCCGGGAGCCCGACCACCGGCATACCGACAGCGTGGCGAGCGCTAATGAGCCCCTTGCGGGCTCACTGCGCTCGCCGCGCTGCGGGCACGGTAGCGCACTACGCACGCTACACTATTCTCCCTCCAGGCGGGTCGTGGACCCCCACAAGGGAGAAAAAGTGTTGGTATGCCAGCTTTCGGGATTCCGACGCCGGTATACTGTGCGCCGGGATCCCGACAGTCGGCATACTGAAGACCACCCTTCATTTTCTGTACCATATTAGAGCCTTAGTTAATGTTGTGCCCCATAGTAGTGCCCTAGTTTATTTTCTAAACCACAGTAGTGCCCGGGGCTGTCATCAGAAATTGTGGGGCCCGAGACTGACAAAATAGGAAGCCACTCCCATCTCAAAAAAAAAACATTTTTTTTATATATATAAAAAATAAAATAAAAGTATATTTACAAAAAAAATCCAATTCCTATGCCCCACAGTTTTGCCCCATCACCATATTATACCCCACATTAATGCCCTTGTCAACATTAAATGCAACTGCTCATTGTCATGGATTCTGCTCGTTGTCAGGGGTTCTGCTCGTTGTCAGGGGTTCTGCTCATTGTCAGGGGATTCCCTCCCTGCCGCCACAGCCACTGTAGCCCTCCAGCAGCAGACTTCAAGTAAAGAAAAACTATTGAAAAAGTCCCTCCCAAAATGGCTGCTGCCTCAGAGGAGACGGTTATTAAAGATACTAGAGCCTCCTTTAATATCTTTAATAACTGTCTCCTCTGAGGCAGCGGCCATCTTGAGAGGGATATTTTCAATAGAGCGAGCAGATGGGAATGGATGGTGGCAGCAGGTGGGGGCATGAGGGGCCCGGGCCCTCTACTCTCTGTTAAAGCGGCCGGGCCTGGGACAGCTGTGTCCGCAGCACCCCCCTGATGGTGGGCCTGGTAATGCCCTAGTTAACATTATGCCAATGCAGGGCTGCCAGTACACATTATGCCACACCGTACCCCCAATTCACATTATGACATACAATGCCCACAGTTCATATTACAGTATGTAACATTATAATGCCCTCCAGTTCATTTTATACCACATTACAAAGAGCGGGTCCAGGGCATAACTACACTATGTAGACAAAAGTGATTGGACCCCTCCCTCCCCCTTCCTCCCCCACACTCAAGGGAAATGGAGCACACCACGCAGACTCGTGTTCGTGAAGGTATAAAATGAGTAGAGGGACACTGATTAGATCATTTGCTCATCGAGCTTGAAAAGGGGATCATCGTAGCCTGCGAGGTGTCATGTTTCCAGGTACCGGGCCATTTTTCAATCCCGGGTATCGGGATTGAAAAATGGTCAATCCCGGGATTCCCTGGATTACCAGGATAGGCTATTCCCTATGTGTTCGCCCCCTCGCCTCACCCGCCCCCCCTGCACATATAACTCACCAGAGAACGAGGTCGGGTGGGAAGCATCCGTCTGACTCGTCGACGGGCGATGCGCAACTTGACCTGTGACTGCACGTCACGCTGCGCAGGGCAGCTGGGAGCCTGGCAGTGTCTGAGTATTCTGAGGACGCTCAACGGTGCCCATCTTAAAAAATAACAAAGCTGGAGCATCCAATGCTGGGATTGAATCCCGGATGTTTTTTGGCCTAAATCCCAGGATCCCATTGATTCCCAGAATTGGTCTCCCTATTTGGGATGAACTGGAGCCTTCTAGAACGGCATGACTTTCTTTAGTGTCACAGTTGGTGACTGTACTTAAGGCGGAATGGCAAAACCTACCTCCTGCTGCTGTCCAGGAACTTGTGGACAGTTTGACAAGAAGGGCGTCTGCAGTTATCACAGCATGTGGTGGATCTATACAGTACTAACGTCAGTAACATCTCGCTGATCTATGTGCTGTCAGTGTCCAATCACTTTTGTCTACATAGTGTAGATATATTGTAGGCCCCAAGGGAAAAGTTCGTAAGGGCCCCTATGTACCTCCTATTGGGAAAAAAGTATATAACAAAGTATATAACACATGTAACTGTGACAGGGAAGGTGGCCCCTCTCAGCTCTAGGCTGCACTACCTGAACCTATGGTAGCTACACCCTGTATATAACACATGTAACTGTGACAGGGAAGGTGGCCCCTCTCAGCTCTGGGCCCCATAGCAGCTGCACTCCCTGCACCTATGGTAGCTACACCCTGTATATAACACATGTAACTGTGACAGGGAAAGTGCCCCTCTCAGCTCTGGCCCCATAGCAGCTGCACTCCCTGCACCTATGGTAGCTACACCCTGTATATAACACATTTAACTGTGATAGGGAAGGTGGCCCCTCTCAGCTCTGGGCCCCATAGCAGCTGCACTCCCTGCACCTATGGTAGCTACACCCTGTATATAACACATGTAACTGTGACAGGGAAGGTGCCCCTCTCAGCTCTGGCCCCATAGCAGCTGCACTCCCTGCACCTATGGTAGCTACACCCTGTATATAACACATGTAACTGTGACAGGGAAGGTGCCCCTCTCAGCTCTGGCCCCATAGCAGCTGCACTCCCTGCACCTATGGTAGCTACACCCTGTATATAACACATGTAACTGTGACAGGGAAGTTGCCCCTCTCAGCTCTGGCCCCATAGCAGCTGCACTCCCTGCACCTATGGTAGCTACACCCTGTATATAACACATTTAACTGTGACAGGGAAGGTGGCCCCTCTCAGCTCTGGGCCCCATAGCAGCTGCACTCCCTGCACCTATGGTAGCTACACCCTGTATATAACACATGTAACTGTGACAGGGAAGGTGCCCCTCTCAGCTCTGGCCCCATAGCAGCTGCACTCCCTGCACCTATGGTAGCTACACCCTGTATATAACACATGTAACTGTGACAGGGAAGGTGCCCCTCTCAGCTCTGGCCCCATAGCAGCTGCACTCCCTGCACCTATGGTAGCTACACCCTGTATATAACACATGTAACTGTGACAGGGAAGTTGCCCCTCTCAGCTCTGGCCCCATAGCAGCTGCACTCCCTGCACCTATGGTAGCTACACCCTGTATATAACACATTTAACTGTGACAGGGAAGGTGGCCCCTCTCAGCTCTGGGCCCCATAGCAGCTGCACTCCCTGCACCTATGGTAGCTACACCCTGTATATAACACATGTAACTGTGACAGGGAAGGTGCCCCTCTCAGCTCTGGCCCCATAGCAGCTGCACTCCCTGCACCTATGGTAGCTACACCCTGTATATAACACATGTAACTGTGACAGGGAAGGTGGCCCCTCTCAGCTCTGGCCCCATAGCAGCTGCACTCCCTGCACCTATGGTAGCTACACCCTGTATATAACACATGTAACTGTGACAGGGAAGGTGGCCCCTCTCAGCTGTGGGCCCCATAGCAGCTGTACTCCCTGCACCTATGGTAGCTACACCCTGTATATAACTAGAGATGTGCACCGGAAATTTTTCGCGTTTTGTGTTTTGGTTTTGGGTTCGGTTTCGCGGCCGTGTTTTGGGTTCGAACGCGTTTTGGCAAAACCTCACCGAATTTTTTTTGTCGGATTCGGGTGTGTTTTGGATTCGGGTGTTTTTTTTTTTTAAACCCTAAAAAACAGCTTAAATCATAGAATTTGGGGGTCATTTTGATCCCAAAGTATTATTAACCTCAATAACCATAATTTCCACTCATTTTCAGTCTATTCTGAACATCTCACACCTCACAATATTATTTTTAGTCCTAAAATTTGCACCGAGGTCGCTGGATGACTAAGCTCAGCGACCCAAGTGGCCGACACAAACACCTGGCCCATCTAGGAGTGGTACTGCAGTGTCACGCAGGATGGCCCTTCCAAAAAACACTCCCCAAACAGCACATGACGCAAAGAAAAAAAGAGGCGCAATGAGGTAGCTGTGTGACTAAGCTCAGCGACCCTAGTGGCCGACACAAACACCTGGCCCATCTAGGAGTGGCACTGCAGTGTCAGGCAGGATGGCCCTTCCAAAAAATACTCCCCAAACAGCACATGACGCAAAGAAGAAAAAAAAGAGGCGCAATGAGGTAGCTGTGTGACTAAGCTCAGCGACCCAAGTGGCCGACACAAACACCTGGCCCATCTAGGAGTGGCACTGCAGTGTCACGCAGGATGGCCCTTCCAAAAAACACTCCCCAAACAGCACATGACGCAAAGAAAAAAAGAGGCGCAATGAGGTAGCTGTGTGACTAAGCTCAGCGACCCTAGTGGCCAACACAAACACCTGGCCCATCTAGGAGTGGCACTGCAGTGTCACGCAGGATGGCCCTTCCAAAAAACACTCCCCAAACAGCAAATGACGCAAAGAAAAATGAAAGAAAAAAGAGGTGCAAGATGGAATTGTCCTTGGGCCCTCCCACCCACCCTTATGTTGTATAAACAGGACATGCACACTTTAACCAACCCATCATTTCAGTGACAGGGTCTGCCACACGACTGTGACTGAAATGACGGGTTGGTTTGGACCCCCACCAAAAAAGAAGCAATTAATCTCTCCTTGCACAAACTGGCTCTACAGAGGCAAGATGTCCACCTCATCATCATCCTCCGATTCATCACCGTGTACATCCCCCTCCTCACAGATTATCAATTCGTCCCCACTGGAATCCACCATCACAGCTCCCTGTGTACTTTGTGGAGGCAATTGCTGCTGGTGAATGTCTCCATGAAGGAATTGATTATAATTCATTTTAATGAACATCATCTTCTCCACATTTTCTGGAAGTAACCTCGTACGCCGATTGCTGACAAGGTGAGCGGCGGCACTAAACACTCTTTCGGAGTACACACTTGTGGGAGGGCAACTTAGGTAGAATAAAGCCAGTTTGTGCAAGGGCCTCCAAATTGCCTCTTTTTCCTGCCAGTATAAGTACGGACTGTCTGACGTGCCTACTTGGAGGCGGTCACTCATATAATCCTCCACCATTCTTTCAATGGTGAGAGAATCATATGCAGTGACAGTAGACGACATGTCCGTAATCGTTGGCAGGTCCTTCAGTCCGGACCAGATGTCAGCATCAGCAGTCGCTCCAGACTGCCCTGCATCACCGCCAGCGGGTGGGCTCGGAATTCTGAGCCTTTTCCTCGCACCCCCAGTTGCGGGAGAATGTGAAGGAGGAGATGTTGACAGGTCGCGTTCCGCTTGACTTGACAATTTTCTTACCAGCAGTTCTTTGAACCCCTGCAGACTTGTGTCTGCCGGAAAGAGAGATCCAAGGTAGGCTTTAAATCTAGGATCGAGCACGGTGGCCAAAATGTAGTGCTCTGATTTCAACAGATTGACCACCCGTGAATCCTTGTTAAGCGAATTAAGGGCTCCATCCACAAGTCCCACATGCCTAGCGGAATCGCTCTGTGTTAGCTCCTCCTTCAATGTCTCCAGCTTCTTCTGCAAAAGCCTGATGAGGGGAATGACCTGACTCAGGCTGGCAGTGTCTGAACTGACTTCACGTGTGGCAAGTTCAAAAGGTTGCAGAACCTTGCACAACGTTGAAATAATTTTCCACTGCGCTTGAGACAGGTGCATTCCACCTCCTATATCGTGCTCAGTTGTATAGGCTTGAATGGCCTTTTGCTGCTCCTCCAACCTCTGAAGCATATAGAGGGTTGAATTCCACCTCGTTACCACTTCTTGCGTCAGATGGTGGCAGGGCAGGTTCAGGCGTTTTTGGTGTTGCTCCAGTCTTCTGTACGTGGTGCCTGTACGCCGAAAGTGTCCCGCAATTCTTCTGGCCACCGACAGCATCTCTTGCACGCCCCTCTCGTTTTTTAAATAATTCTGCACCACCAAATTCAAGGTATGTGCAAAACATGGGACGTGTTGGAATTTGCCCATATTTAATGCACACACAATATTGCTGGCGTTGTCCGATGCCACAAATCCACAGGAGAGTCCAATTGGGGTAAGCCATTCTGCGATGATCTTCCTCAGTTGCCGTAAGAGGTTTTTAGCTGTGTGCGTATTCTGGAAAGCGGTGATACAAAGCGTAGCCTGCCTAGGAAAGAGTTGGCGTTTGCGAGATGCTGCTACTGGTGCCGCCGCTGCTGTTCTTGCGGCGGGAGTCCATACATCTACCCAGTGGGCTGTCACAGTCATATAGTCCTGAGTCTGCCCTGCTCCACTTGTCCACATGTCCGTGGTTAAGTGGACATTGGGTACAACTGCATTTTTTAGGACACTGGTGAGTCTTTTTCTGAGGTCTGTGTACATTTTCGGTATCGCCTGCCTAGAGAAATGGAACCTAGATGGTATTTGGTACCGGGGACACAGTACCTCCAACAAGTCTCTAGTTGCCTCTGCAGTAATGATGGATACCGGAACCACGTTTCTCACCGCCCAGGATGCCAAGGCCTCAGTTATCCGCTTTGCAGCAGGATGACTGCTGTGATATTTCATCTTCCACGCAAAGGACTGTTGGACAGTCAATTGCTTGGTGGAAGTAGTAAAAGTGGTCTTACGACTTCCCCTCTGGGATGACCATCGACTCCCAGCAGCAACAACAGCAGCGCCAGCAGCAGTAGGCGTTACACGCAAGGATGCATCGGAGGAATCCCAGGCAGGAGAGGACTCGTCAGAATTGCCAGTGACATGGCCTGCAGGACTATTGGCATTCCTGGGGAAGGAGGAAATTGACACCGAGGGAGTTGGTGGGGTGGTTTGCGTGAGCTTGGTTAAAAGAGGAAGGGATTTACTGGTCAGTGGACTGCTTCCGCTGTCGCCCAAAGTTTTTGAACTTGTCACTGACTTATGATGAATGCGCTGCAGGTGACGTATAAGGGAGGATGTTCCGAGGTGGTTAACGTCCTTACCCCTACTTATTACAGCTTGACAAAGGCAACACACGGCTTGACATATGTTGTCCGCATTTCTGTTGAAATACTTCCACGCTGAAGAGCTGATTTTTTTGGTATTTTCACCAGGCATGTCAATGGCCATATTCCTCCCACGGACAACAGGTGTCTCCCCGGGTGCCTGACTTAAACAAACCACCTCACCATCAGAATCCTCCTGGTCAATTTCCTCCCCAGCGCCAGCAACACCCATATCCTCCTCATCCTGGTGTACTTCAACACTGACATCTTCAATCTGACTATCAGGAACTGGACTGCGGGTGCTCCTTCCAGCACTTGCAGGGGGCGTGCAAATGGTGGAAGGCGCATGCTCTTCACGTCCAGTGTTGGGAAGGTCAGGCATCGCAACCGACACAATTGGACTCTCCTTGTGGATTTGTGATTTCGAAGAACGCACAGTTCTTTGCTGTGCTTTTGCCAGCTTAAGTCTTTTCATTTTTCTAGCGAGAGGCTGAGTGCTTCCATCCTCATGTGAAGCTGAACCACTAGCCATGAACATAGGCCAGGGCCTCAGCCGTTTCTTGCCACTCCGTGTGGGAAATGGCATATTGGCAAGTTTACACTTCTCCTCCGACGATTTTATTTTAGATTTTTGAGTCCTTTTTTTACTGATATTTGGTGTTTTGGATTTTACATGCTCTGTACTATGACATTGGGCATCGGCCTTGGCAGACGACGTTGATGGCATTTCATCGTCTCGGCCATGACTAGTAGCAGCAGCTTCAGCACGAGGTGGAAGTGGATCTTGATCTTTCCCTATTTTTGGAACCTCAACATTTTTGTTCTCCATATTTTAATAGGCACAACTAAAAGGCACCTCAGGTAAGCAATGGAGGTGGATGGATACTAGTATACTTATGGATGACGAGCGACTGCCGACACAGAGGTAGCTACAGCCGTGGACTACCGTACTGCGTCTGCTAGTATAGACTGAATGATAATGATATAAAAAATATATATATATCACTACTGCAGGACAGGTATATATTGTATAATGACGGACCTGCTGGACACTGTCAGCACTGCAGACTCCTAAACTACTAGTATGAAGAAGATAGAAAAAAAAAAAAAACACCACAGGTAGGTATACAATTATGGACGAGCGACTGCCGACACAGAGGTAGCTACAGCCGTGGACTACCGTACTGCGTCTGCTAGTATAGACTGGATGATAATGATATAAAAAATATATATATATCACTACTGCAGGACAGGTATATATTGTATAATGACGGACCTGCTGGACACTGTCAGCACTGCAGACTCCTAAACTACTAGTATGAAGAAGATAGAAAAAAAAAAAACCACCACAGGTAGGTTTACAATTATGGACGAGCGACTGCCGACACAGAGGTAGCTACAGCCATGGACTACCGTACTGCGTCTGCTAGTATAGACTGGATGATAATGATATAAAAAATATATATATATCACTACTGCAGGACAGGTATATATTGTATAATGACGGACATGCTGGACACTGTCAGCACTGCAGACTCCTAAACTACTAGTATGAAGAAGATAGAAATATAATGAATGACGGACCTGCTGGACACTGTCAGCAGAATGCGTTTATAGAATAAAAAAAAAAAACACCACACGAGTGTTTAACTTTTTCAGTCAGACAATATACTGGTGGTCACTGCTGGTCAGTCACACTGGCACTCTGGCAGCAAAAGTGTGCACTGTTAAATATGTACTCCTGCTATAACTGCTCCCCAGTCTCCCCCACAATTAAGCTGTGTGAGCAGTGAGCACTACTCAGCACAGTCAGATATACATAGATGATATTATCATGCAGCACACTGAGGCTGAGCTCAGATATGGTATGTGACTGTGTATCGTTTTTTTTCAGGCAGAGAACGGATTATATTAAATGATAAATAAAACTGGTGGTCACCACTAGTATAACTATCAGCAAAACTCTGCACTCTCTGAGTACTCCTAATGCTCCAGTAAATCAAGTGTCTCTGTCTCACTCTCTATCTAAACGGAGAGGACGCCAGCCACGTCCTCTCCCTATCAATCTCAATGCACGTGTGAAAATGGCGGCGACGCGCGGCTCCTTATATAGAATCCGAGTCTCGCGATAGAATACGAGCCTCGCGAGAATCCGACAGCGGGATGATGACGTTCGGGCGCGCTCGGGTTAGCCGAGCAAGGCGGGAAGATCCGAGTCTGCCTCGGACCCGTGTAAAAAGCGTGAAGTTCGGGGGGGGGGGGTTCGGTTTCCGAGGAACCGAACCCGCTCATCTCTATATATAACAGATGTAACTGTGACAGGGAAGGTGGCCCCTCTCAGCTCTGGCCCCATAGCAGCTGCACTCCCTGCTCCTATGGTAGCTATACCCTGTATATAACACATGTAACTGTGACAGGGAAGGTGGCCCCTCTCAGCTCTGGGCCCCATAGCAGCTGCACTCCCTGCACCTATGGTAGCTACACCCTGTATATAACACATGTAACTGTGACAGGGAAGGTGGCCCCTCTCAGCTGTTGGCACCTGTAATCCAGACAGGTGTGTGGGCGGAGACTCTGCAGAAGTGAGCTGTGTGTGCAAAGAGCAGGTTGTGAGAAGTTGAGCGCTAGCTGCATAGAGTTTTACAAAGGAGGTTTTCCTGCTGGCTTCCCCGGGTGGGATGGATCTCCCCGGGGGAGAAAGCTCCCTGAATATGGACTGCGTCCAGAGCACTGAAAGTGCTACGACAGTACACCCTGGAGCCATAGTAATAGGCAGCCAGCCAGTGGCAGAAGTGGCCAGTTGTTCCATTAATGCGGACTCCCCCAAACTGCAGGAGGGTGCTCCTCTGAGTGAAGGTGTAACTCAGGGTGGAGTGGCAGCAACTGTTGCCAGCCTGACTGTTAGTGAAGCAGGGGGATCCCGGCCTTTGGATGCTGGGGAGAATGTGCCGGCATCCCCGGGAGATACAGAGGATGAGGAGGAGATGGAGACGTATGAAAATTACACTATTAAAGAACTGCAGCGAGAAAGCCTGTCTCTGAACAATAAAATAGCAAGTAAAAAGAAGAAAAGGAACTCATGTTATAAATGGGAGTGGCCAATGTTGAAAGAAGAGCTTCTTGAAAGGGTTAAAGCTCAACTGGCAGTGAAGCGGTTACAGGAGAAAAGCAAAGCAAAAAGTGACTTACCTGTTGTTTCCTGTGAGTCTGTGGTTAAAGATAATCAAGAAATGGAGGTCTGTCAATCAAAGTTCTGTTGCAGAGGTACCGGTGGCTGCAGAGATTGGGGCTGGGGAGGCGTCTGCCCAAGATTCAGCAGTGATGCAGGCAGGAAAGGGTGCACAGGATACTGAGGTGGCAGGTGCAGCAGTAATTGCTGCTGAACTTGCTGAGCCGACGCCCATGCTGTGTGAACCTTCTACTGCTGGTGTAGCAGCTGAAAGTGAAGGTCTGGAAGTGGAGCGTTCTGACTTCCAGCTAAGGATGGATATTATTGGTGCGGAAATCTTGTTGGTGGCAAGGGCGGAAAAGAGCACTGAGGCAGGCACCTCTGGGGCGACTTTGGGTGCAGGTAGGTGTTCGGCACCGAATGGCAAACCAGGGGTTAATGCCCAAGAAGTGCTCTCTTTTTCTTCCACAGGTACAGAACAGCAGCACCAGCGAACAGCACAAGGAATGACAATTTTGCATAAGAATAAACTGTCATCTGGTGAACAACAGTTCATTGAGACTGTATATGGACAAATGCAGGTACCGGAAAGAGCTCAAGTGGCAGCTCAGTTATTGCATAAAGAGCAAGTAAGATTGAATAAGGGGTCTTGGGAAGGTAATGCAATGTCTCTGCCATTGGATGATGTCAATAAGCAGCCAGTCCCAGGTACTATTTCCTATGCTATCATGGTTAATGCTAAGCCAGGTATAAGCTCTAATATTTTCCAAACAAATGTGGGATCAAGTCAGGTGGGGAAGAGGAGAAAGTTAATTCAATTTAAATGGCTGGGAAAAGGTGAATCACCTGCCAAAGAAGTTTTCCTGCAAATGATCTTTAGTTTGGGGTTCCATGCAACTGACCTAGACGCCTGTATCCATCCAGTAAAAACTGCAGATTTCGATCTTTTATTTCATATCAGGGGCTTCAAGCTTTTTGGATAAAATGGCAGGCATATAGGTCATCTAAGCCATATGATGCATATAAGGCAGTGCTGGTTACAAAACAGGATAAGGTAAAGGTAAATATTTTGGTGAGGAATGAATCAATTCCTGTGCGAGATATAAAATACTGGTTTTGTGATGTGGAATCAGATTTGATAAAGGTTGGCTTTACCATGGGAGTGTGGGGAGGAGCATGAGCTGAAATGGTCAAATTAAGGAATACAGACAGGGGATTGGCACATATTCCTTCTGCTGCTTATATTGGTAGAGATCGTATACAATGATTTTACCAGGGGCAACCAAGAACATGTTTCCATTGTGGGGACTTCCGCCACTTAAGTAGCGATTGTACTTTGACTAAATGTACTTTATGTGGTAAACTGGGACATACTTCTAAGGAATGTAATAATGTTACGTGTAATCTGTGCGGGGAGGAGGGTCACCCCTACAGCAGATGCCCCTGGGCAGAACACAATATGGAGGAGGATGTGCCAACTGGGGGAAAGAAAGATGGTCAGAATCAGGCATTTCAGTGGGTAGCAGGTGGGTAGCAGGTGGGTAGCAGGTAATCAGGGAAATCAGAAGACTGTGAACAAGAAGGTAACATCTGTTGTGGTAGTGGAAAATCCTACAATATTGAATAAAAATGATTCCTTTCAAGAAGTAAAGAAAAGTAGTAAGAAAAAGAGAAAGGGGGAGGAAGCACAAGTGAGTTTAAGTAACCGGTTTGACGTTTTTACTTCAGATGAGGAGAATGAAGGGGAAATTGTTATAAATGGGGGAGAGCCCGTTTTAGTCCCCAAGGTGAACAGACGAAAAGCAAGGAAAGTGGTAATAAGCCCTAAGGTAGGGGTGGTGCAGGGCAAAAAGAGCAAGGAAAAGAAAAAGAATATTAGAAAGAGACAGGCAGCGGAAATAGAATCTGATGTGGAAATCCAGGACAGTCTGGAATGGGACCCAGTTGGCACAGAGCTGGTTAAAGAAAGTGTGGAAAGTATGGGGGAAGAAAGTGACCTAAGTGATGTGGAATTAAGTGGTGGTGGAAAAAAATTAGAATCATCTGGTTCAGTAATAGGTCCAAGTATTCCACTGGAAGATAAGGTACTGGGTGATCAGTGCCTGGAAATGAAGTCTGCTTGTAAACCACCAGACCCAGGACCCCCTCCTAGTGAGGACTCTGGGAAAATGGTGGTTAAGAAGGGTAGAGTCACTTCCAAGAAAGTGACTAGTCAGAATGCTGGATCCTCTAGGAGGGTCTCAGTGAGGTTTGTAAAGGAAAAGTGAGCAGGGTCCTGCTTCTATAACCCAAAGAAACATGGATCCCCAACCCATACAATGTGCCACCATTAATGTGGCTTCCATAGTTTCTGAGCGAGCTCGTTATATGGCCTTTGATTTTTTCAATACAGTTGAGATTAATGTTTTGTTTTTGCAAGAGACCAGAATTAGTATGTTGGACATCCTCCACAAGGCAAAAAGGGAGTGGAGGCGTGGGCCTTCCTACTGGTCTCTTGCGGCCGAGCCGTACAGTGGGGTGGCAGTGCTTTTTACTGGCATGGAAACCATGCACAGGGTTATAGAACTACAGGCAGGTAGATGTATAATTTTAGATGTCAACCTGAGGGGACATGACCTGAGGCTCATTAATATCTATGGGCCACAGTCAAAGTGGGACAGGAAATGTCTCTTCAGGGAGATAAAACTGTTCCTTTTTACGGCTCAGCAGATTGTCTTTGGTGGTGATTTTAACACCGTTATTAGGCCAAAAGACAGGGGAGGTTCAAAGACAGCCCTGGGCTATGACTCTAATTTTTTAGTTAGTATGATTAGACAGGCAGGTTTGGTGGATGTGCACGTTCGCCATTCTCCAGACCTCACAGATTACACTTTCTTTAGTGGTAGTGGTAGTCATAGATCTAGGATAGATAGGGATTTTGTTAAAGAGACCTCAAAAACTTTGCCTCCAGAAGTAAAGCCAGTAGGCTTCTCTGATCACGTTTTTCTCTCTGTCATTTTGAATGCTTCAGAAGCTGCTCAGAAGGGGCGGGGCCTATGGCGTCTGAATTCTGAGCTCCTAAAGGAGGAAAAGATTAGACAATCCCTTAGAGACTTCCTTCAATCTCAGGAAACACTTTTGGAGGCTGGATGGAGTAGAACTGAGTGGTGGGAAGAAATTAAAAAGAGAATTCGTAGATTCTTCAAGAGGTTGGTAGCAAAAAAGAACTTGATAAAGCAAAATATCTACCAGAGTATGAGAAGGAAATTAGATTTCTTGATTTCTGAGTGTGGAGATAGTGGGGAAATCTCCCGAGTGAAGGCTCAGATGAAGGAATATCCGTATAACTGGCTGGATTCTTTGATTTTGGAAAGGGATTTTGGCAAATACCACTCGCCTGATCCTTACCAGAATTGTGGAAAATCATTTGAGATGAAGGAGGTGAGGGGTCTTTATGACAAACAGGGTGTTCTTCGTGAGGATAAGGAAGGCATCTTGGGAGTCATTAGATCTTATTACTCCGATCTTTTGTCTGAGCAGCAACTTATCAGAGAAAGTATGGAAACATTTCTGAGGGAGACGCCTGGACTTTCTAATCCAGATGCCTCGATTGAAATCTTGGGTAGGAATGTGACGGCAGAGGAAGTTAAGATGGCAATTGATAAGTTAAATTGTAGGAAATCCCCAGGCCCAGATGGTTTAACATCTGAGTTTTATAAAGTATTTGCAGACCTCTTAATTCCTCGCCTAGTAGAAGTATATAATGAGTGTCTGGGTGAGGGAACCTTCCCTCCTTCTATGAGGATATCTGCCCTCATATTACTGTCCAAGGGGAAAGATCCGTCTCGTATTGAGAACTGGTGCCCCATTGCCCTTCTCAATACACTGTTAGGATCTCCTGCTCTGTGCTGCCACGTCGCCATGGCGACCGGGAGGCAAGTGTTAGCGAAGTAACCTGAGCGCAGCTGATACTCCGGTCCGGGTTTTAACTGTGTAGTGGTTACAGGCTCTGTGCACGGCAGGGAATCCGGCGCTGGTTTTGTGCTCACAGTCTGTGAGGTCTGAGTGGGGCGTGGACAGCACCTGCTATATAAACCATCCTAGCAAAACAGAATGTAAGTTGCTCATATCAATTTGACAATATACTTCAGGTGCTTGAAAGGGAGGGGTAATTCTAAGCAAGAAACAGGATGGGGATTAACCCCTGGTGCCCCCCAGCACATGTGTGCTGCCCTGGGGTGGCTGGCCTGTGCCGATTTGTGGGGTTCTGCACCCCAGGCCCAGATATAGTATTAGATTTAGGACCACCAGCATCAGAGGAGCCTTGTCGAGGCCTGGTGGCTTTGCCATATTTCTGCAGATATATGTAACGAAGACCTCTGGATTTCTATTATATGTAGGTTTTCAAGTCATGTTACCCATATAGTTTGGTGTGCTGGGGGGCACCAGGGGTTAATCCCCATCCTGTTTCTTGCTTAGAATTACCCCTCCCTTTCAAGCACCTGAAGTATATTGTCAAATTGATATGAGCAACTTACATTCTGTTTTGCTAGTATGAGAGGCATAGATGGGACCAGTGTTTGGAGGGCATGCTGGCTCCTACAGTGCCACATGGAGATCCCAGGGGTGGCTCCAGGTAAGTTAGCTCTCAATTTGGATATATCTGTTAGGTGCCATTATCATGTGGCACTATATTTAGTATGACCCAGAAGGGCTATTATTATTATTATTATTATTATTATTATTATTATTGGTACTGGAGATGGGTCTGGGGTGCGGCTCCCCCTGATTGGAGTGGCTGGGCTACTGTGGGGTAGCACACTATAATATTTATTTAGCACCCCCCTTAACACTGTTATTAATCCTTTAGGTCTTTTAATTACACTGTCACTAGTGTGTCACTTTTTGTATACAGATTTAGCGTTCCCTTTAACACATACTAACACTTTACCTTCTCACATGTGTGCTGCCCTGGGGTGGCTGGCCTGTGCCGATTTGTGGGGTTCTGCACCCCAGGCCCAGATATAGTATTAGATTTAGGACCACCAGCATCAGAGGAGCCTTGTCGAGGCCTGGTGGCTTTGCCATATTTCTGCAGATATATGTAACGAAGACCTCTGGATTTCTATTATATGTAGGTTTTCAAGTCATGTTACCCATATAGTTTGGTGTGCTGGGGGGCACCAGGGGTTAATCCCCATCCTGTTTCTTGCTTAGAATTACCCCTCCCTTTCAAGCACCTGAAGTATATTGTCAAATTGATATGAGCAACTTACATTCTGTTTTGCTAGTATGAGAGGCATAGATGGGACCAGTGTTTGGAGGGCATGCTGGCTCCTACAGTGCCACATGGAGATCCCAGGGGTGGCTCCAGGTAAGTTAGCTCTCAATTTGGATATATCTGTTAGGTGCCATTATCATGTGGCACTATATTTAGTATGACCCAGAAGGGCTATTATTTATTATTATTATTATTATTGGTACTGGAGATGGGTCTGGGGTGCGGCTCCCCCTGATTGGAGTGGCTGGGCTACTGTGGGGTAGCACACTATAATATTTATTTAGCACCCCCCTTAACACTGTTATTAATCCTTTAGGTCTTTTAATTACACTGTCACTAGTGTGTCACTTTTTGTATACAGATTTAGCGTTCCCTTTAACACATACTAACACTTTACCTTCTCACATGTGTGCTGCCCTGGGGTGGCTGGCCTGTGCCGATTTGTGGGGTTCTGCACCCCAGGCCCAGATATAGTATTAGATTTAGGACCACCAGCATCAGAGGAGCCTTGTCGAGGCCTGGTGGCTTTGCCATATTTCTGCAGATATATGTAACGAAGACCTCTGGATTTCTATTATATGTAGGTTTTCAAGTCATGTTACCCATATAGTTTGGTGTGCTGGGGGGCACCAGGGGTTAATCCCCATCCTGTTTCTTGCATATAAACCATCCTCTCAGGCTAGGCAAATGCTGCTGAATCTTTGTTTGTTAGTCAGTTCCAGAGAGTTAGCTAGTACTGTGTGACTTTGTATTTACTTGTTGCTTACTGCGAATAGGCCTTGGGATTCGGTACTTCATTCTGCCAATCCGGACTTAGCAGTAAGACTGGAGTCAGTTGTTTGACCTGCTGGGGTTCTTTTGCTATTCTGTGAACCCAGCAGGTTTGCGGCTGTACTCTCAGACCTGCTTGCTTAATCCTCCCTCACTGTGCAGGGCGTCCAGGTGTCAGTTTAGTGGCAGTAAGCTGAACCTGTGCCCTGCAAGTGGGGGTTAGGATTGTGGATACTCTCCTTGTGTCTATATTTCTATCTCTGACCAAGGAGTTTATTCCCACACCCGTTGGTAACCCTTTGGGGTTTTTTCTGTTGCTCTTAGCAACATCATTTCAGGTGCTCCACATGTGAAATCACTACACATCGCTTCATTGTCCGCTCTATTCCATCTGAGCATTCCTGACACTAGGGAGACACCCAATTCCTGTGCCTTTGGGCTTCTCCGTTCACTTTGTGTTTATTAGTTATTCCATCACCCCCTGTATATGTTATGTTATACTGTCTGTGAGTTCGTTTTGCTTCGCTTCCCTCTCTGTTCATACACCGGTATACTCCTGTTAGCACTGGTGTGCGTAACATACAGATAGGAAGATTTTGGCAAAGATACTTTTCAACAGGTTGTCAGAATTTTCAGAACTGCTTTCCCCATCTCAGCATTGTACGGTGAAGGGCCGAATCGCATTTAGTGCTGTCCGGGAAGCCATAGAGCGGTGCCGTGCTGAGAAATGGGGAAAATACTTGCTGGTATTGGATCAGTCTAAGGCTTTTGACCGAGTAAATCATGAGTACCTATGGGCCCTACTTGAAAGGTATGGTTTTCCAGTCAGGGTGGTGAATTGGCTGAGAACAATATACAGTCAGGCCGAGAGCTTCCCGCTTGTTAATGGTTGGGTGGGTCCTACTTTTGAGGTGAGCTCTGGAGTCCGTCAGGGTTGTCCCCTGAGCCCCCTCCTATATGTATTCGCGATTGACCCCTTCATAAGAAGGGTAGAGAACGGTACGGTGGGAGGGGTGCAGCTGAGCCCAGAGTTCCCTTTTAAGGTAGTGGCCTATGCAGATGATGTCACCCTTTGTTCTGTCATCAGTGGCAGAGGCACATGACGTGGAAGAGCTCATCTGTGAATACTCTGTAGCCTCGTTCTCTAGGGTAAACCAAGAGAAGGGTGAAGCTTTCTGGATGGGAGAAGAAGGGAAAGAATTTTCCCTTCCGGACAGTCTCCCCCTGGCCAGTCCTCAGATAAAGATTCTAGGTATTTGTTTTGACCATGGTGATTATGCCACTCTAAATTGGGTGAGGTGTCTGGAGAATGCTGCCAAGAAAGTGGAGTGCTGGAAGAGATGTAAATTATCTTTCAGGGAAAGGGTGGATTTGTGCAAAACTTACCTGATCCTGTTATTTTTATATGTCAGCTATGTGTGCTTTTTGCCTCAGTCTTTATGGGTCAGATTGAACTCCTTGTTTTTCCTTTTATTTTGGGGAAACAGGATGAATCTAATCAAGAGAGGTATTACTTACAAGTCGAGGAAAGATGGAGGGGCTGGCATGATCAACCCTATAGTCTTTTTTGTTACAACCTTTTTAAAACTTAACCTTGGGAGTTTATTGTTAGAAACTCCTCCTTGATGGGTAAGTGGATTTGAGGTCTGGGTGTCCCCCTTCCTCAAACTTTGGTTAGGTGGTGGCCAAGTGAAGAATCCTCAAATTCGGAAAGGGTATCTTCCGATCTACGTTGTCCAGAGCTTGAAGGTGACAAAGCGTTGGGGTCTGGAAGTGGGTGAAGTCAAAAACCTTTCCAGGAAGGAGTTGGGGGGAGAGGATTTTGAGAACCCATTTTCATGTTCTGCTGTCACTAAGGGATTGCCCAAGTGATGTCGCTTCTGCTGGATTAGCTCTCATAAATTCAGAGAGAATACCGTTGAAGTTTAGAGACATTGCTTGGCTTTCTTTCCATGGGAAGCTTTACGTAAAGGGGAACATGATGTGGAGAAATGCCAATGATCGTGGTTGTCCACGGGAGGAATGTCTAGGGGAGGTGGAGACAATGGACCATTTTTTGATCAAGTGCAATTTAATGTAACAGTTTACAAGAGAGTTTCAGGAGCTTTGGGTATCCCGTGCCTTTCGGGGCTTAGTTACCCAGAGTGGGCTTAGAAAAGCATTCAAAAGATATGGTGTATTTAATTTGACCACGATTTAGTCAGTTTAGTAGTTAGATATCACACACGGATGGCACGGTGTCAGGTTTCCCTAAGAAATAAAATCCTTCCTTGTGAAGTGGTGGTGGATTTAATTCTGCACGAGGTGGAGCGGATGATGGTTCTAGACAGGGAAAGGGTGGATGCTGTCAGGTGGTCCAATTGCTGGGGCCACCTGAAACCTCCTTGTGTGGGTGGCAGAAATCAGTTTTCAAAGTCTAGCTGGAACTTTTTCTATGTAACTGTGACAGGGAAGGTGGCCCCTCTCAGCTCTGGGCCCCATAGCAGCTGCACTCCCTGCACCTAGGGTAGCTACACCCCTGTATATAACACATGTAACTATGACATGAAAGGTGGCCCCTCTCAGCTCTGGGCACCATAGCAGCTGCACTCACTGCACCTATGGTAGCTACACCCTTGTATATAACACATGTAACTATGACAGGGAAGGTGGCCCCTCTCAGCTCTGGGCCCCATAGCAACTGCACTCCCTGCACCTATGGTAGCTACACCCTTGTATATAACACATGTAACTGTGACAGGGAAGGTGGCCCCTTTCAGCTCTAGGCCCATAGCAGCTACACTAACTGCACCTATGGTAGCTACACCCTGTATATAACACATGTAACTGTGACAGGGAATTTGGCCCCTCTCAGCTCTGGGCACCATAGCAGCTGCACTCCCTGCACCTATGGTAGCTACACCCTGTATATAACACATGTAACTGTGACAGGGAAGTTGGCCCCTCTCAGCTCTGGGCCCATAGCAGCTGCACTCCCTGCTCCTATGGTAGCTACACCCTGTGTATAACACATGTAACTGTGACAGGGAAGGTAGCCCCTCTCAGTTCTGGGCCCCATAGCAGCAGCACTCCCTGCACCTATGGTAGCTACACCCTGTATATAACACATGTAACTGTGACAGGGAAGGTGGCCCCTCTCAGCTCTGGGCCCCATACCAGCTGCACTCCCAGCACATATGGTAGCTACACCCTGTATATAACACATGTAACTGTGACAGGGAAGGTGGCCCCTCTCAGCTCTGGGCCCCTCTCAGCTCTGGGCCCCATAGCAGCTACACTCCCTGCACCTATGGTAGCTACGCCCATGTATATAACACATGTAACTGTGACAGGGAAGGTGGCCCCTCTCAGCTCTGGGCCCCATAGCAGCTACACTCCCTGCACCTATGGTAGCTACGCCCATGTATATAACACATGTATCTTTGACAGGGAAGGTGGCCCCTCTCAGCTCTGGGCTGCACCCCCCGCACCTATGGTAGCTACATCCTTGGTTTAGAATTGTCTCCTGTTTGGACCTGGCTTACATGTTTGCTCACGGTCATTTTGGTCATCACATGCATAAACCATTGCCTAAGAAATCTGAATTCTGCGCATAAGTATTGTGAGCTAAATATTTCCAATGGTAATAAATAAGAGTATTGACTTGTCTGGGGAGCCATCAGTCCTCCCCCAAGAACAATCATCTAGCACTGTGACACAATGGTTAGCATTGCCACCTGACACCACCGAGGTCATCGGCTTGGCTCCCACCATGGTCTTGTATGTGTAGAGTTTGTATGTTCTCTTTACATAGGTTCTTTTTCCCGGTACACCAGGTTCCTCCCACTGGCAATAAAATGTTGCCAGATGAATGGACTGCTGACAGATGGACTCTGGTGCGCGATAGGGAACAGCGTAAATATCACAAGGGTTGCAAAACCACAAACTCATAATGATAAGTGAATATATTATGTTTTACTATGGTTTATATCTGAGTTAGAGATAGCAGTAAAGTAATTTATAATATCGCTGCTGCCTGGAAGGAAATTCGAGCAGTGTCGCAAATCTGGCCGATCGCCTCCATCGCGCTGGATAAATAAAAATCCGTACACAAAGCGCTTTAATTATATTTCATTAACATATCAAAATGTGCCTTCCCGAGCACCAGAGTCACATATTACACACGTGTAGGTGCACACAGGGTCATGTAACCATTGATGCTGTGCAAAGTTGGAGCCGTGTCACCAATGAGAACAGGTTTCAGGTAGTTTTGGCACCCGCCAGGCAAGAAAGGGTTAAGAGAGGAAGGTTTAACGAGACATTTAAGAAGCGACTGAGACATGCGTGACATTTTATTTGTGCTGCATTTAGCGCAATCATTCCCGGAAAGCAGAAATGTAACTTTCACTTTTTTGTTTAATAGGAATTCGCCGGCTATGAACGGGATTTAAATGATCAGATAGGGTGGATACGCCCGGCTGAGTCGCATCATTTAGAGAAGGGGTGGGGAATCTGCGGCCCTCCGGCTGTTGTTGAACTACATATCCCAGCATGCCCTGCAACAGTTTTAGCATGGCCAAATAGCAAAACTGTAGCAGGGCATGATGGGATGTGTAGTTCAACAAGAGCTGGAGAGCCAAATCCCTGATTTAGTGCAATGGCTGGGAGGTTCGGCAGGGAAGTGTGCTCGCTGTGAGCTGATGTCCTCTGTGCCCAGGTATGGTCTGGGGGGAGATTTATCCAAACTATAGAGAGATAAAGTGGAGAGGGATAAAGTACCTACCAACCAGCTCCTAACTGTCATTTTTTAAACACAACCTGTAACATGGCAGAAGCTGATTGGTTAGTTCTTTAACTTTATTTCTCTTTGAGCTTTGATAAATCTCCCCCTGGGGCAGTCCAACTTCCTGGCAGATTGCGCTAAATAATTAGATTTGGCCAGACGTATCCCCCTCTTAAGACTGCTCCCACATAATCGTGTCTGCTCATTTGGCCATTTTACTGAAGAGAAGAAGGCTGCATAGACACATCTCTGGGTCGGTAGGGCGAATAACAAAATTGCAGAGTGCTATTAGCAACCGATTGCACACAAGGGCAGAATCTGCTCCACCCCTACATTTACCCATGTGTGAGAGGCTCTAGAAGACTTTTGGGGGTAATTCAGACCTGATCGTAGCAGCAAATTTGTTAGCAGACGGGCAAAACCATATGCACTGCAGGGGGGGCAGATGTAACATGTGCAGAGAGAGTGAGATTTGGGTGGGTTATATTGTTTCTGTGCAGGGTAAATACTGGCTGCTTCATTTTTACACTGCAATTTAGATTTCAGTTTGAAGACACCCCACCCAAATCTAACTCTCTCTGCACATGTTACATCTGCCCCACCTGCAGTGCAGCATGGTTTTGCCCAACTGCTAACAGATTTGCTGCTACGATCAGGTCTGAATTACCCCCTTTGTCTCTTCAGCTGGTGGCCAGCAGATCGTGTGGGGGTCACAGCTCAGTATCATTCCTTGCTGAAGGTCGCGGAGACAATGCGTATTGTGGACATTTGCAGGCAGCATTCAATATTCAATGATTAGGAAAAGAGACATTTTATTCATTCCACTCCTTGCGAATGGACAGGTTCCAATCCCACGTCAGGTGGTTGTGACTGTCGTCATCGGTGAAGAAGGACTTGTTGTGGTAGTTTCCTCTGGCCAACATTCCCTTCGGTGCTTCTTCCAAAGGCGTGAGGAACTCGTACTCCTCTGGCCGGGGACCGTAGCTTCCCACCATAAAGGTAGCTTTGGCAACTGGGATGTGAGGAAAGAATACCCGATCATTAGTGGAAAGGAAATCCTTGCTGTTATTTAAAGATTAATTGCATGCAAATATTGGAACCTCCGGTGGACCCCTTCCACATAGAGTTTTAGGTTAGAGCGGGTCCCACACCTGGTGCCTCATCTCATACATGGTCATCCTCAGGGTTGTGTGTAGACCTATTTTTAGATTTTTAGAACTTCTTCAGGTTGAAGATTCTTGGTAGCAGAGGACCTCATGAACTGTCTGACCTCCAGGCGTGGTGCCCCCCTTCCCCCACCAGACTAATACTGTACATGCTGGAAGGGGCTAAGTAGTAGGGTTAAGTAAGTTCTCAGAGCAGTAACTAGACTTTCTGGTGCCCTGTGCCAAAGAGCGCGCCCCCCCCCCCCCCCCCATTTTTTTCAATAGGGACATAAGGTGTATGCCTTGTGGGGAAGAGGCATGACAAGATTGATCCCAGGGAAAGCCCATGCTATGATGCCCCTTCCCACATTTTATATATATATATATATATATATATACCACTGGTACTTTGTGAAAAAATGATCAGCACTGCAGCTGAGCAGATCTATGTAGTGTGCAGCCACACATCCAATCTCTTACAGCCACGCACTACATAGATCTGCTCAGCCGCAATGCTGATCATTTTTTTTTAACAAAGTGCAAGGTAAGCTTCAAATAGTTAGAATTCTCTAGCTTAGAATTATCGACCATTCTATACAAGGGCTGATAGCTCAATGAATAGAGTGTCTGACTGCAATGCCCAAGGCAATGGGTTTGAATCCCGGGTATGTCAGCATCATGAAACGTAATAAAGGACAGTGTGACTGAATCACAAAGAAATCTCAAGTTGAGTTCATGAATGTTGTATAAGTATTAGTGACAGAAGGGGTCAGGGAGGAGACAGGGGCGACTAGGAGATGCTGTGCTTCAAAAAGGGGGGGAAGCTGCAAGTGAAAGTAATCAAAATAGATAATTAACAAGTGCCGCCAACAGCGCCCCCTACCCTGCAATGCTATGTGCGGTGCCCGCTCTGCACACACCTAGTTACGGCCCTGTAAGTTCTACTTTTAAAATGTTGACACCCCCTAGCCATTTACCTTTTACGCCTGTCCTGTATGTGTGCTGCACGTACTTCAAACCAGAGACTATATCCTTGTTTATCTGCAATATACAGAACATAATGAATATTGTTACAGACATATTGAATGAAAGGACGTTACACTGTGAGCATGGAGTCATGGTTGTAATTGTATCATACTGGATGGTGAATGTATTGGCGTGATCTCATATTAATATACCGCACAATGGCCCTCATTCCGAGTTGTTCGCTCGGTAAAAATCTTCGCATCGCAGCGATTTTCCGCTTAATGCGCATGCACAATGTCCGCACTGCGACTGCGCCAAGTAAATTTGCTATGCACTTAGTAATTTTACTCACGGCTTTTTCATCGGACTGGCGATCGTAATGTGATTGACAGGAAATGGGTGTTACTGGGCGGAAACAGGCCGTTTTATGGGCGTGTGGGAAAAAACGCTACCGTTTCCGGAAAAAACACAGGAGTGGCCGGAGAAACGGAGGAGTGACTGGGCGAACGCTGGGTGTGTTTGTGATATCAAACCAGGAACGACAAGCAGTGAACTGATCGCAGATGCCGAGTAAGTCTGAAGCTACTCAGAAACTGCTACGAGGTGTGTAATCGCAATATTGCGATTACTTCGTTCGCAATTTTAAGATGCTAAGATTCACTCCCAGTAGGCGGCGGCTTAGCGTGAGCAACTCTGCTAAAATCGCCTTGCGGGCGAACAACTCGGAATGACCTCCAATAGATCTTAATTGAGCTAGCACCTTAATTTTGTATTTGAAGCAATAGAGGTCCACAGCTACCAAAGCCGTCACAAATAATACCTATATTTCCCAATTACAAGTACAGAGACTTGGAGACGCGTCCGCTCACATACATATATCATTGCCCTGACTGCTGGGTGAAGACAATACAGGGCCAGATTCATAGATGGTTTGCACTCAGGTCCAATGTTCTCAGATCTGCGCATGCCCAGTATCAGTATTCCGCATGTGCAAATTCCAGTCTTCGGTGACGGTCGCAGTGGCCCCTAAGCCGTAGTGTGATCGATGGGCGGCGACAGCCAGTGTTTCAGTAGAAGAAGAGGGCGTGTCGGCACTGCTTTGTGGGCGTGCTGGAACGCAGCTTGACTGGTCCCAGCAGCTGGAACCACTGGCCACCCGGAGTAACCTGAAGGTTTTGGTAATCACCAAAGAGGTCACTGACAAAGAGAATCCTATTTATCTTCACATATTGATAAATATGACCTGCAGACGGGATACGGTTACCATCCCGACAGTTGGGATCCCGGCGCACTATGGAATACCGAAACCAGAATTCCTGAAAGGGGACAAAACACTGATGACGGAATCCCAACCATCGGGATCGTGATCATCCACACAGCGGCCCAGTTACGTACTAGATTGGGGATTGGGGGGTTAGGTTTAGGCAACCCCCGGGTGACTTAGGGTTAGGGTGTGGGGGGATGGTTAGGTTTAGGGTGCGGGGAGGGGGGCTAGTAAGCCAACACCAGGGGGTTAGGGTTAGGCTGTGGGGGGGACGGGACGGTTAGGGTGAGGCGAGGGGGATGTTAGGTTTAAGCCCCACCTGGGGGGAAGGGGGCTAGGGTTAGGCTACAGGAAGGGGGGGGGTGCTGTTAGGGTTAGAGGTTAGGAACCTAAAAGTAAGGGTTAAGGTAGGATAGGGGGGAGTAACACTCCGTAACCACCCATTTCAGGATTTAGGCTGCCTGGATGCTGCCGTCGGTCTCCTGTCAGCATTCCGACGGCCGGCATTTTGTTACCAACCCCCACAGACAGCTTTTTTCAGGGACACAGCCCTAGAAAACCAAATAGTTCACAGTTTAATGCAATAATTATTATTACAAAATGAAATCCAAACTTACCTTAAAGTGGATTTTAACTTTATATTCAACACCTTCTTTTAGGACAAATGTTTCCTTCTTCAGCTTTGTCAGGTCTCCTGTGGGACATAAAGGAAAGTGTATGGAGGCTTTACGCTGTCGGGTGGCGGTTATGTGTATGGTGTCGCTCACCGCAATTTCCTTAATTAAACTACTTATTAGCTCTATTTTTATACAAATAACTGTTTTTACAAAGCATTCTAGTCCAACAAACATAATCCAGAATTATAATAATAATAATCTTCCTAATTTCTTCTTGCAGTTTTGCGTCGCACAACACATTCTTTGTCCTGGTAACGACGCCACGCACCTGTCAGATCCATTGTGATTGGCCCGGGCGCTGCTGCACATACCAAGGTGAGGCGGGTTACTGTCACATTTGGGGCTGACGGGTCTGAAAAACAAGAATTTAGCACAAACTTCAATTCAGTTGCAAAGTGTGTGTATACCAGTCACATCCCAGCCATAGGACGCCAGCCGTATCACAATGATCCAACCAAAGAGTAACCCAAAATATCTGGCCAGCGATATCCAGTATACACCTGTACAAATACGTGGTCAGATCAGGAAAACATCCGATGTCTCTCCGCTACACACAACGCAAACTTCTCACAGTCACAATTTTCCCGATAGACCCCGATAGAATTTTACTGGCAAAGTCCCAACATGCGCCCATGATATTATATACGTTCCCTAAATAGATCTTCTAGGTAATTAAATAATCCATGTGATGGTGCTTTTTAATCATTTAAAATATATTTGCTTGATCCACTTACTTTGATTTGTTAATAATAAATCCTGAAACTAAATAATTTGTATATACTGTATATATAATATTTAAAGGGTTTCATGTACAGTTCTATACATGCAGTGTCATATTGTGTTGTTTTACCATGGTAGATCACATCAGGGCTGAACTCTGACCCATCTACATCGCAAGGATATAGGGGGTCATTCCGAGTTGTTCGCTCGTTATTTTTTTTTCGCAACGGAGCGATTAGTCGCTAATGCGCATGCGCAATGTCCGCAGTGCGACTGCGCCAAGTAAATTTGCTATGCAGTTAGAAATTTTACTCACAGCATTACGAGGTTTTTTCTTCGTTCTGGTGATCGTAATGTGATTGACAGGAAGTGGGTGTTTCTGGGCGGAAACTGGCCGTTTTATGGGTGTGTGCGAAAAAACGCTACCGTTTCTGTGAAAAAACGCGGGAGTGGCTGGAGAAACGGAGGAGTGTCTGGGCGAAAGCTGGGTGTGTTTGTGACGTCAAACCAGGAACGACAAGTACTGAACTGATCGCAGATGCCGAGTAAGTCTCGAGCTACTCAGAAACTGCACAGAGAAGTCTTTTCGCAATATTGCGAATCTTTCGTTCGCAATTTTGATAAGCTAAGATTCACTCCCAGTAGGCGGCGGCTTAGCGTGTGCAAAGCTGCTAAAAGCAGCTTGCGAGCGAACAACTCGGAATGACCCCCATAATACAGTAGCCTCCGCGTGCCTGCATTAAAGCCCAGCGGTTGTGTAACCAGACGAGGGCAAAGCCAGAGCCGGCCCTAGGCATGGGCAAACTTGGCAAATACCTAGGGCAGGGGTGGCCAACCAGTCAGTGACAAAGAGCCAAAAAACCTTGTTATGTACGTGAAAGAGCCGACATAGAGCCGAAGGCACGCATGCAAAAATAGAATGTGGCCTTGTGCCTGCTAGACCACACCCCTGGTATAAAATACACTGAAAAAGCCAGAACGACATAAAATACATTTTTAACACTAGATCCATTGAAAAAGCCAGATTCACATAATAAACTTCAGCTCCCCTGTGTCACTCCAGCCAGCACCCTCCTATCACTCCAGCCAGCTCCCCCGTGTCACTCCTGCCAGCACCCTCCTATGTCACTCCAGCCAGCTCTCCCATGTGTCACTACTTCCAAGACCCTGCTGTGTCACCTCAGCCAGCTCTCCCATATGTCACTCCAGCCAGGTCTCCCATGTGTCACTCCTGCTATCACCCTCCTATGTCACTCCAGCCAGCTCTTCCATGTGTCACTCCTGCTACCACCCTCCTATGTCACTCCAGCCAGCTCCCCCATGTGTCACTCCTGCTACCACCCTCCTATGTCACTCCAGCCAGCTCTCCCATGTGTCAATCCTGCTACCACCCTCCTATGTCACTCCAGCCAGCTCTCCCCTGTGTCACTCCTGCCAGCACCCGCCTGTGTCACTTCAGCCAACTCTCCCGTGTCACTCCTGCCAACACCCTCCTATGTCACTCCAGCCAGCTCCCCCGTGTCACTCCTGCCAACACCCTCCTATGTCACTCCAGCCAGCTCCCCCCTGTGTCACTTCAGCCAACTCTCCCATATGTCACTACTGCCAGGACCCTGCTGTGTCACCTCAGCCAGCTCTCCCATGTGTCACTACTGCCAGGACCCTGCTGTGTCACCTCAGCCAGCTCTCCCATGTGTCACTACTGCCAGGACCCTGCTGTGTCACCTCAGCCAGCTCTCCCATGTGTCACTACTGCCAAGACCCTGCTGTGTCACTCCAGCCAGCTCTCTCATGTGTCACTACTGCCAGGACCCTGCTGTGTCACCTCAGCCAGCTCTCCCATGTGTCACTACTGCCAAGACCCTGCTGTGTCACCTCAGCCAGCTCTCCCATGTGTCACTACTGCCAGGATCCTGCTGTGTCACCTCAGCCAGCTCTCCCATGTGTCACTACTGCCAGGATCCTGCTGTGTCACCTCAGCCAGCTCTCCCATGTGTCACTACTGCCAGGATCCTGCTGTGTCACCTCAGCCAGCTCTCCCATGTGTCAGTACTGCCAGGATCCTGCTGTGTCACCTCAGCCAGCTCTCCCATGTGTCACTACTGCCAGGACCCTGCTGTGTCACCTCAGCCAGCTCTCCCATGTGTCACTCCTGCCAGGACCCTGCTGTGTCACCTCAGCCAGCTCTCCCATGTGTCACTACTGCCAGGACCCTGCTGTGTCACCTCAGCCAGCTCTCCCATGTGTCACTACTGCCAAGACCCTGCTGTGTCACCTCAGCCAGCTCTCCCATGTGTCACTACTGCCAGGATCCTGCTGTGTCACCTCAACCAGCTCTCCCATGTGTCTGTACTGCCAGGATCCTGCTGTGTCACCTCAGCCAGATCTCCCATGTGTCAGTACTGCCAGGATCCTGCTGTGTCACCTCAGCCAGCTCTCCCATGTGTCACTACTGCCAGGACCCGGCTGTGTCACCTCAGCCAGCTCTCCCATGTGTCACTACTGCCAGGACCCTGCTGTGTCACCTCAGCCAGCTCTCCCATGTGTCACTCCTGCCAGGACCCTGCTGTGTCACTCCAGCCAGGTCTCCCATGTGTCACTACTGCCAGGACCCTGCTGTGTCACCTCAGCCAGCTCTCCCATGTGTCACTACTGCTAGGACCCTGCTGTGTCACCTCAGCCAGCTCTTCCATGTGTCACTACTGCCAGGACCCTGCTGTGTCACTCCAGCCAGGTCTCCCATGTGTCACTACTGCCAGGATCCTGCTGTGTCACCTCAGCCAGCTCTCCCATGTGTCACTCCTGCCAGGACCCTGCTGTGTCACCTCAGCCAGCTCTCCCATGTGTCACTCTTGCCAGGACCCTGCTGTGTCACCTCAGCCAGCTCTCCCATGTGTCACTACTGCCAGGATCCTGCTGTGTCACCTCAGCCAGCTCTCCCATGTGTCACTACTGCCAGGATCCTGCTGTGTCACCTCAGCCAGCTCTCCCATGTGTCACTACTGCCAGGATCCTGCTGTGTCACCTCAGCCAGCTCTCCCATGTGTCACTACTGCCAGGACCCGGCTGTGTCACCTCAGCCAGCTCTCCCATGTGTCACTACTGCCAGGACCCTGCTGTGTCACCTCAGCCAGCTCTCCCATGTGTCACTACTGCCAGGACCCTGCTGTGTCACCTCAGCCAGCTCTTCCATGTGTCACTACTGCCAGGACCCTGCTGTGTCACCTCAGCTAGCTCTCCCATGTGTCACTACTGCCAGGACCCTGCTGTGTCACCTCAGCCAGCTCTCCCATGTGTCACTCCTGCCAGGATCCTGCTGTGTCACCTCAGCCAGGTCTCCCATGTGTCACTACTGCCAGGATCCTGCTCTGTCACCTCAGCCAGCTCTCCCATGTGTCACTACTGCCAGGATCCTGCTGTGTCACCTTAGCCAGCTCTCCCATGTGTCACTACTGCCAGGACCCTGCTGTGTCACCTCAGCCAGCTCTCCCATGTGTCACTACTGCCAGGACCCTGCTGTGTCACCTCAGCCAGCTCTCCCATGTGTCACTACTGCCAGGACCCTGCTGTGTCACCTCAGCCAGCTCTCCCATGTGTCACTCCTGCCAGGACCCTGCTGTGTCACTCCAGCCTGGTCTCCCATGTGTCACTCCTGCCAGGACCCTGCTGTGTCACCTCAGCCAGCTCTCCCATGTGTCACTACTGCCAGGACCCTGCTGTGTCACCTCAGCCAGGTCTCCCATGTGTCACTACTGCCAGGATCCTGCTGTGTCACCTCAGCCAGCTCTCCCATGTGTCACTACTGCCAGGACCCGGCTGTGTCACCTCAGCCAGCTCTCCCATGTGTCACTACTGCCAGGACCCTGCTGTGTCACCTCAGCCAGCTCTCCCATGTGTCACTACTGCCAGGACCCTGCTGTGTCACCTCAGCCAGGTCTCCCATGTGTCACTACTGCCAGGACCCTGCTGTGTCACCTCAGCCAGCTCTCCCATGTGTCACTACTGCCAGCGCCCCCCTGTGTCACCTCAGCCAGCTCTCCCATGTGTCACTCCTGCTACCACCCTTCTATGTCGCTCCAGCCAGTTCTTCCACGTGTCACTACTTCCAGCACCCTCCTGCGTCACTCCAGTCAAGTCCCCATGTTACACTCCTGCCATGACCCTCCTGTGTCACTCCAGCCAGCTCCGCCTTGTGTCACTCTAGCCCACCCTCGTGTATCACTACAGCCCCCCCACCAACTCGTGCCATTGCAGCAGCCACTTATATGTCCTCTGTTTTCCAGTGGGTGTCTCACCTCTACTATCTGGCTCCTTCAGTTTTCAGTTTGTAGTGCTGCTGCGTGTCTGGCTGGAGTGCAGCGGTTTCTGTATCTGCTGTGGTCACATGCTTTAGAGTGTTGGGAGACACATTTAAATAAAGAAAGAGCCGCATGCGGCTCAAGAGCCACTGGTTGGCCACCGCTGACCTAGGGCATTTGGTATGCCCAGGGGCACAAGCAGCTTCTCCTGATTAAAATGATATGCGACATGCCTATATTCTGTGTGTGATTGACGCTGTACTGCATAAGAAGAAATGCTACGTTACAGTGTATTCCCGGAAATCACTGTATCGTAGTATTTCATATGCAGATACAGTCACACTCGCACACAGAATATAGGCATGCCGCATATCATATTAATCAGGAGAAACTGCTTGTGCATGCTAGTCACATAGCTATGCAAATAAGACACATTTTCATAAAAAAAGGGCTGCCAGCTGACTCAGGCCAGGCGCCTCCTGCTGCATGGCGTATTGAGGCAAGATGTATGAGGACACATCCAAGCAGAGGCAGAGGTTACAGTGTTAGCAGCCATGTGAGTGCGGGTGGGTTGGTTGTGCAATAGTGTTCGCCATATTTGTAAGGGGCATTATGTGTGTCACTATGTGTATAAGGACATTAATAATGTGCAGCATATGTGTAAGGGACATGGGGGGTCATTCAGACCTGATCGTACGCTAGCTTTTTGTGCAGCGCTGCAATCAGGTCAGAACTGCGAATGCGTATGCACAGCAATGCGCACGCACTTCGCACCGGTACAAAGCGGATCGTTGCTGTGCGATGGGTTTTACGAAGTATCCATTTGCTCAGCCGATCGCAAGGAGATTGACAGGAAGAGGGCATTTGTGGGTGTCAACTGACCGTTTTCTGGGAGTGTTTGGAAAAACGCAGGCATGTCCAAGCGTTTGCAGGGCGGGTGTCTGACGTCAATTCCGGTCCCGGACTTGCTGAAGTGATCGAAGCGACTGAGTAAGTCCTGGACTACTCAGAAACTGCACAAATATTTTTTGTACCACTCGGCTGCACATGCGATCGCACACTTGCAAAGCTAAAATACACTCCACTGTAGGCGGCAACTATCTGATCGCAGCGCTGCAAAAAATTGCTAGCGATCGATCAGGTCTGAATGACCCCCATTATGTGTATAAGGGCATTAATAAAGGCTGGCATAATGCGTAAGGTGCATTATGTTTATAAGGACATTAATAATGTGTGTCATACTGTATGTGTAAGGGGCATTACTGTGTGGTATGATGTGTATAAATGCATTACTAATGTGTGGCATTATGTGTATAAGGTGCTCTACTGTGTGGCGTAACGTATAGAAAGGGCAGTACTGTGTGGTCTAATGTGAATAAAGAGCAATATGGTGTGGTGTAATGTGAATAAGGAGCAATTCAGTGCGATGTGATGTGAATAAGGGGCAGTACTGTGAGGAGTAACGTATATAAGGTAAAGTGGTACTACTGTGTGATGTAACGTGAATAAGGGACACTATCGCATGATATAATGTGAATAAAGTTGCACTACTGTGTGGCGTAATTTGAATTGGGGGTACTATTGTGTGGCCATGCCCCTTCCCAGCAAGAACACACCCCTTTTTGGGCTGTGCGCCACATGTGCGCACTGTTCCTATTTAAAATATAGGGGGTAGGAACACTAAAATGAGGACTGCTATGGGTGAGGGGTGATGGTGCTGGGAAAGGGTTGCAGGGTCAGAGGCGGAACTAGTGGCGGTGCTAGGGGGCACCATCCAAAATCTTGCCTAGGGCATCATATTGGTTAGGGCCGGCTTTGGGCAAAGCATCTATGTTTGGGTTGTAGCCACACGCATAGTAATGATGTAAGAAGCTGCGACTCTGCAATGTGATTGGCTGCTAGTCAGCTGACTGTCTGTCCTTAACAGATGTGCAAATTCCTCTTTTTTGATGACATGCGCATATGTTGTGCAAGTACAGCCAATTCTTATGTAATTATGCCTGAGGCTGGCATCTGTGGGCTGCACTAGTTTGCACTTGCTCATGTAAGAAGTTGGTGGGTTGGGGAATACATTACTATATGTGCACCCTGGTCCCTGCACACTCTGCCATCTTGTTCCCGCAAATTCATACTTTACACTAGGCACTTTTGCGCAAAGCTAACTACAAGTACAAAAGCAGAAACTTTGGTTTCACATCGGATCTAGGCCATACTTTAAAGCGGCGACATTTTATTCCTGCTGATATCCTTTTACTTTAATGAGAGAGAATTTCACAGTCACGTTTCGTCATCTATACGTACAGTACAGTATATAAGTAAAGCAGAATACCTGAGACTACCAGCCCGTCTCCCAGCAATGACTTCTTATACTTGGCTAAGCTTTCGTCATCCTTGTCCAACTCCTGGATTTCTTGCAGTGACTTCTGCTGCGGGGGCTTGTAATTCAGTTTCCCATCCAAATCGTCTTCATCCTCTAGGTCCGGTACGGCTGGGTCGTATTCCGTCATAATTATCTGCCGAGATTACACAGTATATATATATATATGGCACAATTAGAGTATAAAATAATGTGACTTATATCTACTGCTGTAGTTACCTGAGCTGTAATTACAGGTTTATTAGAGATCAGCCGCCGTTACTATAAAACATATTCTCATTATTTGAACCCCACCTAAGAAAGATGTGCGACATTCTGTGTAACTGAAAGACAAATCCGTGCGTCGTTCTCGTGCGCTGCCAGCACGCCTGTTCTGCCCATCGTCATCTATACCATTGTCCTGTGCCCAACGTTATATATACAGACAGTGGGACAATAAGTTACGTTCCCGGACCTATGTGTTTTTTCGCAGCTGCAATTTGGAAAACCTCAGAGGGTCCGGAAAAAATATCCCCAATAAGTGCCGACGTCGGGCTGCCTTCGAGGATAATGGGATAGCCCTGGGGGACAATTAGTCCACAGTTATTTTTTTATGAAATACCCCAAAATGGCTGCTGAGTGGCATCGCAGGGACAGAGCTTTCTTGCAAGCTCCTCCTCTACATGCGATTATCGAGACATCCATGCGTTGTAATCAATAATCGCATTGTGGATTGGGCCGATGTTATCACTTCACATCCGCATCTGACGATGAGGATGGTGATAAATCCGCCACTTAGTGGTTTTATTCACTGGCGTATCTATAATCGGTGCACTGTGTGCTGCACCCATTTCTTGAATACTTACCCCTCAGAAGACCCGCACCGATGGCAGCGGCACTGTTTAAATCAGTGCAAAAATGGTGTGGTGGCCTTTTTCCTTGCGTTTTGCACATGCGCAGAAGAGAAATCGCTGGAAAAATGTCTGCAGCGTCATTTTCCCGGAGATCTGCGCATGCGCAGTACAGTTTGACTTTACAGCGCTACTGGCAGAGAGGAGGGAGGGCCCAGACAGTGGAGGCAGTACAGGGGCCTCCTTCTCTCTTAAAACGCCCCTGATTTTATTGTCTTGCTAATTACACAGTGTCTCAACTTAACACAGTGTGGGGAGGATGTACTAAGGGAAAAATGCGGTAAAACCCCCGTTTTCGGGGTTTTTACTGCATTTTCAAATGTACTAAGACGCGGCTGCCGAGTTTTCGCCGCCCAGGGTATTGCCATCTTTAGAAGCCTATGGGCTTCTTATCGCCGGCTGCCGCAACCCGCCGCCTCTGCTGCCCCCCCCCCTGCCGCAGATGCCAACCCCCCTTCCCCCCGGCATACCTTCCTCCAGGAAGCCAGGACCCGGAAGGAAAACTCCACCTCCCCCTAGCAACCCAGCCGAAGGTCCTTCCTGCTGCAGGGAGAGGAGGAGGCGCCAGGACAGCCTGCTGCTGCTTCCCGGTGTGGGTGGAATGTGGAGAGCCCGGGGAGGTGACGGAGAACCCCACACACCACCTCACAGGTATCGCGGGGGGCCTCCGTCACCGCATTGCAATGTTAATACATCCCGCCCTATATATATACTGGCAATAGCCCATTGAAAGATGAACTGATGGCTTCCAGACTCTATTCCCTTACAGAAAGCAGACACTGACATCCGTGGCCTCTCTAGGCAGTAGCCTTTGGTAATCTGTCTGTGCCCCCTTTACTCTCCGGTCTATGGCTGCAGCTATCAGGTAATCAGCTGCACCTTACTGAGTGGGCTGTTCGCTTCTAGTAGCCGGCTGCTAGTACAAGCTGTACTGTACCGCTGTATATTCCTTAAGCAGCTGACAGGGTGTAAGTTACTCGTGTCTGCAGCATCCTGTCACGTATGCAAAGCAGAAGTTTCTGTATTTCCTACTACATTTGGTGAGCGAAGGGTTAATAAATGCCTCAGCTGCGATGGGTGCTGTAATGTTGGATTGTCACTTACTCAGACCTCCCAACATACTTGAACCAGAGCCGGATTAAGACTATGGGGGCCCCGGGGCACTTCTGACAGCGGGGCCCCTAATAAAGAGGCAGATAGAGGATTTATCCGAAAAAAATAAAAAAATAAAAAATATTTATTTCTTAGAGGGTGCGGCACTGAATAATAACACAAACACAACTTCAATCGCTTTGGACTCTGTGTTATTATTCAGCCTGAGTGCCGCACCCGCTAAGAAATAATTCTGCTATTACTGTGAAGGCACCAGTACAGTGTGTATAATATATATATATATATATATATATATATATATATAAATATATATAGTCAGACCCTAATTTACAGCAGCAGTTTAATTGAGCCAGGCTTACTTTTTGTTCTGCCCCTGACACAACAGGAGAGGGAGAGCTCGTTTATCTCTGCCTCTCCTCCAAGCAGTTTGCAAGCTTGTACCTCCGCCTGCGCTGGCTCGGCTCCACGCATCGCCAGGGATCCCTTGCTTCTCCTTCCCGCCAGCCTGCGCGCCTAGCCAATGACTGAGCCGCAGGCTGCCTATTTCACACCGTATTGGACAGCTGAGCCGTCGCTCAGCAAGTCCTGTACTGAAATGCGGCGTCAGCGCCACGGCTCACAAGGGAGTGAGGAGCTGGGAGCGCTGGCAGCACAGATCGGATTCGATCTGTGGCGAGTGGCGGGGGCCAGTTTATAAAGGGGGGCCCGGGGTACATGCCCCCCGGGCCACCCCCCTTAATCCGGCTCTGACTTGAACGGAGATCCGGGACTTCTGCACAGCAGAGCCTCGTCTGCGCCCAAAAGGGTTGTGTAGACTATGGGAAAGGGGGCGTGGTTTCACAGAGTTCCCGCCCATGGGTCACGCCCCCTTTTTGTCACTGAGGGGACATGCCCAGCTCTGTGAGCTGCTGTTATTTACTCAGTCCCCGATGTCACGTCTATTCACCGCTGCTGTACTATACAGAGCACTGATTGACAGGGAGTCTCCTATCTGCCCCCCCACGCGGGACACTGTGGCCCACGGGTAGGACAGTGCCTGAAAATCGGGACAGTTGGGAGGTATGCTTACTACACTCTTATTGTGTGTACACACAGTGACATTTTTTCTTTCGATTTTGACTATATAGTCAAAATCGCAAGAAAAGTTAGTGCAGATCGCAAGGTGAAAGTCACCTTGCGATCCCGATTCGATCCCAATGTGCGGTCCCGCCAGGTCGGCATCGCAAGAAAAGATAGACTGTGCAGGCAAGTCAATCCTTGCTAGATCGGTGTACTATCTAGTTCATCTCACATGTCAATTAAATCTCACATAAGCCAAAATCGTAAGCACACATAGTCCATATCTCAAGAAAAGTTAGTCAAAATCGGTGGACTCCGGGGAGTTCAGGAGAAATCACAAAGTGAAAATCAGGCATAGTAAGGATCTCACCGTGTGTACACACCATTATAGTGGTCTGGCTGCACTGCAAAGGGCTCTCCATCTCCTCTCCACCCCGTTTAGCACCGCCTCCTTCACACAGCCACTGGAAACCGGGGAGACACACAAGATGCGACGGTGATGACCAAGCTGCTGATTTACAGAAACAGGATGCCGGGACCGCAGAAATCACCCAGTAAGCTGCAAGTTACCTCTCTCTTCTCTGTCCGTCACCAAGATGTCTGCTCCAACCGCTGCCAAATGTCACACTAGCCAGCATGAACCAGCTTCTCTCTGGAGCCACATGTGACCTCCAACTGTCACACTCGCCAGCACGAACCAGCCTCTTTCTGGAGCCACATGTGACCTCCAACTGTCACACTCGCCAGCACGAACCAGCCTCTCTCTGGAGCCGTGTGTGACCTCCAACTGTCACACTTGCCAGCACGAGCCAGCCTCTCTCTGGAGCCGCATGTGACCTCCAACTGTCACACTCGCCAGCACGAGCCAGCCTCTCTCTGGAGCCGCATGTGACCTCCAACTGTCACACTCACCAGCACGAGCCAGCCTCTCTCTGGAGCCGCATGTGACCTCCAACTGTCACACTCACCAGCATGAGCCATATTACATCCACCCAAGGTGGCGTATTATTGTAGCATGGGGGGCCATGTGGTCACAATGGCACTGTACATAGTTGGGTTATGACACAATGCAACTTCATATACAGTACATACTGTGAAATGTAAACGATAATTGCCCATTGGGACCAGCAAAGGTCAGGTCATACTGTATGAGCAGATATGACACACAGGAGTAGTCTTCTGTTTGTCGGCGGCCGGGCTCCCGATGACCAGCATACCGGTGCCGGAATCCTGACCGCCGGCATACCGACAGCTTTTCTCCCTCTTGGGGGGTCCACTACCCTCCTGGAGGGAGAATAGATAGCCGTGCCCGCAGCGCGGCGAGCGCAGTGAGCACACAAGGGGCTCATTTGCGCTCGCCCAGCTGTCGGTATGCTGGCGGTCGGGATTCCGGCACCGATATGCTGGCCGCTGGGAGCCCGACCGCCAGCATAACATACTACACCCGACACACAGGGTGCTGTGTACACACTGTGTAATGATTGGATGTACCTAGATTAATTCAATTGACATGTGATATATATATATATATATATATATTATATATATATATATACAGTATATATAACCACATGAGCCAGTGACATTAATAGACAATATAACTGCATTCAGATAAACAGGCCGGCCCTGACCTGGAACTGCGTCCGCTCCACTTTCTGTATTGTAGACGGGAATATTTATTTTGCTTCTTATCTGCCGTATTGTTATACGATTGTTCTTGGCAATGGCCGTTTCCCACGCGTGGGGCTGTTTATAATCAGCGTGAGGAAGTGGAGACATGGCTGCCACACAGGGGGGGAGATGTATAAAGCAGTATAAAGAGTGGAGAAGCGGACCTGAGGTGAAGTTGCCCATAGCAACCAAATGAATGGTTGCTATGGGCCACATCTCCACTGGTGTACTTCTCCACTCTTTACACTTCTTGATACACCTCGGAGAGAGAGGGGAGGGGAGAGAGAGAGAGAGAAAGAGAGAGGTTAGCAGCCTCGTGAGCTAGACGAGATTCCCCTGGGACTTGGCACGTGGCCCAGGCTGATCCTATTAGTAGATCTGGAACATATGCGATTAGATGAGATTACCCGGCCTGGCCGGAACATCCACTGACCACATCCTCCTGACTGACAGTCAGAAGACAAGCTCTACCAGTAGCCTCTGTCACATGGCAGGGTGCGATCATCTGCAGCAGATAGTGCCAGGGCTCTGGTGATGGTGACATGTCACTGGCTGATTGGTTGTGACACGGAACATGCTGTAAATCTTTACAGGGACTATTTGCTTCCCAGGTCCTTATACGTTTATTCCAGGGAGTTTCGCGCAGGGCTGAAACACACTGACCAGAATCATGGTTTAATCAATGAATGGGGAGAGGGCGGGGCATAGTGATGCGTTTCTAAGAAGACGCATCATTTTGGCCCCCTATGCAAATATGCACCTATCATAGCAAATTTTCCGCGAGGGGGTCGAGGCCTAATGACACGACTAGCCTGACCCCCTTCCCCGTTGCTGCCCACCTGCATCTCCTCTCCGAGCTTGTCCCAGAGAGAAAGAACAATGGGGCAGATGTATTAACCTGGAGACGGCATAAGGAAGTGATACACCAGTGATAAGTGCAAGGTGATAAACGCATCAGCCAATCAGCTCCAATATGCAAATTGACAGTTAGGAGCGGATTGGCTGGTGCGTTTATCTCCTTGCACTTATCACTGGTTTATCACTTCCTTATGCCTTCTCCAAGTTAATACATCTGCCCCATAATGTAGTGTGGCATGGTCATTATTACTCACGGGGGCGTGCTGCGAGTCACGGGGACCCACACTGTGTGACATCATATTCACATCTTACCAAAATCATCTCCCTTTTACAATACGTGCGCTAAGTGTATTCTCCTATTTTTCTACAAGTTGCTAATGGGGAATGAGGTGATTCTCCCGTCTGGGTAATGCAGGCCGCTATATTTTTCCAAGCACTAGAAAGTTTTCTCCACATATATTTTACTTTATCACCATCATGTCTGTCTGCGCACATTGGGCCTGATTCTGAGTGGGAAATAAATTAACGGAGCAGGTAACTTTGCACCTGGGTAACACTGTGCTGCGCTGCAGGTGGGGCAGATGTAAGATGTGCACTTAGGTAACACTGTGCTGCGCTGCAGGTGGGGCAGATGTAAGATGTGCACTTGGGTAACACCATGCTGCCATGGGTTCCGGTATGAAAGATAGATAGTGTCTAGTTAGACAGTCAATAGATAGACACCATATGTTAGACAGACATTAAGTCGACAGGTCAAAAGGTCGACAGGTCAAAATGTCGACATGAAGAAGGTAGACACCATGTTTTTTGCATTTTTGTGGTTTGTGTGGATAGTTTTGTCATCTGGGACATCCAATTGTAGAAAGGCATACCCTCGCGGGGCTCGCTTCGCTCGCCACGCTTCAGGCACGGTGGCTCGCTGCGCTCGCCACAAGGTTTATAACCAACTCTATGCCGACATGGATAGAGAAAGTATGAAATAATCCAAAAACATGTAACATAAAAAGAAAAATTGTCTATCTTTTTTATGTCGACCATTTTCAAGGCGACCTCTTCACCATGTCGACCTTTTGACCTGTCGACCTTTTGTACGGTCTACCTTTTTCATGTCGACCTTTTGACCCTGTCGATCTACTGTATGTCTAACATATGGTGTCTAACTAGACACTGTCTATCTATCAAACGGATACCGCTGCCATGCAGGTGGGGCAGATGTGACATTTGCACCTGGGTAACACCGTGCTGCCATGCAGGTGGGGCAGATGTAACCTATGCACCTAGGTAATACCGTGCTGCACTGCAGGTGGGGCAGATGTGACCTGTGCACCTGGGTAATACCATGCTGCGCTGCAGGTGGGGCAGATGTAACCTATGCACCTAGGTAATACCGTGCTGCACTGCAGGTGGGGCAGATGTAACCTGTGCACCTAGGTAATACTGTGCTGCGCTGCAGTTGGGACAGATGTAACCTGTGTACCAAGGTAATACTGTGCTGTGCTGAGGTGGGGCAGATGTAGCCAGTGCACCTAGGTAATACCGTGCTGCACTGCAGGTGGGGCAGATGTAAACTGTGCACCTAGGTAATACCGTGCTGCGCTGCAGGTGGGGCAGATGTAACCTGTGCACCTAGTTAATACTGTGCTGCGCTGCAGGTGAGGCAGATGTAACTTGTGCACCTAGGTAATACAGTGCTGTGCTGCAGGTGGGGCAGATGTAATCTGTGCACCTAGGTAATGCTGTGCTGCGCTGCAGGTGGGGCAGATGTAACCTGTGCACCTAAGTAATACCGTGCTGCGCTGCAGGGGGGCATATGTAACCTGTGTAATACTGTGCTGTGCTGCAGGGGGGGCAGATGTAACCTGTGCACCTGGGTAATACCATGCTGCACTGCAGGTGGGGCAGATGTAACCTGTGCACCTGGGTAACACTGTGCTGCACTGCAGGTGAGGCAGATATAACATGTGCACCTGGGTACTACCATGCTGCACTACAGGGAACAGATGTAACGTGCAGAGAGAGAGAGAGAGATTTGTGTGGGGTGTGTCCTAGCTCACATTTACACTGCAGTGTGAGAATAAATATGTCCAGCATGTGTTGGCTACATGCAGAAGCAGCCAGTATTTACCCTGCATTTAATATATTCCCCCCCCCCTCCCTTGCAGTACAGCATGTTTGTCAAGGTGCAGAATGATTTCATTTTCTTTGCTTTGCTCCTATCTCGGAATTAGGCTCGTTACATCTATTCCTGTAGCAAATCTTTGCTAATATTCTGCAATACCCTACATGCAATAAGAATGTAGTTTTCAGGTGCCCTCACCTGGCCGTATCGCAGGTACTTTGCAACTACAGTATTTCTAAAAGCGTGGCCCAGTATGTAGTGTGTCCTCCTCCGGCTCCCCCACTGCAACCCCAGCCCGTTTCCTGGAGCATACAGCCGATGCTGACCCTCCCCCAGCCGACAGTAAGAGGAACTCCACACATATAAAACACCATAGGGGGTAATTCTGAGTTGATCGCAGCAGGAATTTTGTTAGCAATTGGGCAAAACCATGGCCCTCATTCCGAGTTGATCGGTCGCAAGGCGAATTTAGCAGAGTTACACACGCTAAGCCGCCGCCTACTGGGAGTGAATCTTAGCTTCTTAAAATTGCGACCGATGTATTCGCAATATTGCGATTACTAACTACTTAGCAGTTTCAGAGTAGCTTCAGACTTACTCTGCCTGTGCGATCAGTTCAGTGCTTGTCGTTCCTGGTTTGACGTCAGAAACACACCCAGCGTTCGCCCAGGCACTCCCCCATTTCTCCGGCCACTCCTGCGTTTTTTCCGGAAACGGTAGCGTTTTCAGCCACACGCCCCTGAAACGCCGTGTTTCCGCCCAGTAACACCCATTTCCTGTCAATCACATTACGATTGCCGGAGCGATGAAAAAGCCGTGAGTAAAATTACTTTCTTCATAGCAAAGTTACTTGGCGCAGTCGCAGTGCGAATATTGCGCATGCGTACTAAGAGAATTCTCACTGCGATGCGATGAAAAATACCGAGCGAACGACTCGGAATGAGGGCCCATGTGCACTGCAGGGGAGGCAGATATAACATGTGCAGAGAGAGTTAGATTTGGGTGGGGTGAGTTCAATCTGCAATCTAAATTGCAGTGTAAAGGTGGGTACACACTATTAGATATATCTGCAGATCAATTGATCTGCAGATATATCTATGTACGGATCGGGCAGTGTGCTGTGCATACACACAGCCCGATCCGTCGGGGGACTGACGTCATGAACTGGGCGGGCGCTCGCGCCCGCCCAGTTCACCTGTCAATCACCGCCGGCCGCCGCAGCATGTGTACGGGCGGTCGGACGACCGCCCCGTACACACACAGCGACGGGCCAATATATCGTTAGATATATTGGCTGTCGGCTGTGCTGCGCGGCCGACGCGATACGTCTGTGAACGACGGAGTTCACAGACGTATCGCCCGTACACACTGGCCGACGGTCCCGCGATGTATCGGCCGTTCAAGAGAACGGCCGATACATCGACCAGTGTGTACGGGCCTTAAGACTAAAGCAGCCAGTATTTACCCTGCACAGAAACAATATAACCCACCCAAATCTAACTCTCTGCACATGTTATATCTGCCCCCCCCTGCAGTGCACATGGTTTTGCCCAATTGCTAAAAAATGTCCTGCTGCGATCAACTTGGAACTACCCCCTATATATAATAATATTCCTCGCTGTAACCACAGACTTGCACATTAGTTGCCATTTTCATAAGGTTCTAGTTTCAGCATTTATGTAACAGCCTGGGAGACCGTCAGCAGACCTCTTACCTTTCTTACACGTCTGAGTAACCGTTACCCCTGCATTACCCCTGTGTTACCCCTGCTAGAGAGAACACAATCATTTTGATTTTTGTTTCCTATAGGGTGTAAAACATCCGGCATTCATTGTAAGTGTTTCATGTGTTGTAAGCTTGCGAGCAGGGCCCTCCTACCTCTATGTCTGTCTGTTTTTGCCTAGTTTTATTCTATTACTGTTGTCCTAATTGTAAAGCGCAACGAAATATGCTTCGCTATATACGAAACTGTTAATAAATAAATACAAGTGTTCTTAAAGTCTATTTAATGAGCTTTGATGCTTATGGCCTTTAAAGTAATAAGCAGTGTCGGACTGGGGCATAAATAGCCCACCGGAGAAATGCAGTGGTAGGGGCTCATTCTTAGAGGCTTGGCTAACCATTAGTGCATTGTCTGGGCCCCTTGATAAATAATATATATATATATATAGTAAATACTGCTAGTGCATGCATGATAATGTATCAACAGCAATGCCCTGTATAAAATACACCATAGTCCTGTGCAGTATAATGTAACATACTCATAATACATAATTGAGAGGTTGGGCCCCCAGGCAGGGGGGCCCACCGGTGGTTTCCCCTGTACCCCTATGGGCCAGTCCGAGCCTGGCAATAAGACTCTGTAGACTAGAAACATCAACGCTTGGTACAAATGAAGTTGTGCGGAGACGCTGAGCACACAGATTGCTATGTAGTTACAGAGATTTCGGAATGCTAATTTCGCATCTTAATTAATATTGGGGGTAATTCCAAGTTGATCGCAGCAGGAAATTTTTTAGCAGTTGGGCAAAACCATGTGCACTGCAGGGGGGGGCAGATATAACATGTGCAGAGAGAGTTAGATTTAGGTGGGTTATTTTGTTTCTGTGCAGGGTAAATACTGTCTGCTTTACTTCTAAACTGCAATTTAGATTGCAGATTTAACACACCCCACCCAAATCTATCTCTCTCTGCACATGTTACATCTGCCTCCCCTGCAGTGCACATGGTTTTGCCCAACTGCTAACAAAGTTCCTGCTGTGATCAACTTGGAATTACCCCCCATTGTGGGATAAACATCTAAATGAAGAAAACATGAGTGGACATCTATTATTATTTAGTGGGGGATAAGGCTGGAGTATACAGGATAGCGGCAATGTGTGCCAGGCAGTATGGATTATGGATGCTAGAGACGTGAGACTATCAGTAATGGAGATATGTGAGGGAATAATTACTAATTAACGGCAGATCTGCAGTAATGCAAAGAGATCCAATTTATTCTTTATTGTCTAATCCGCATTAGATAAATCTCACGAGCGATTCCGCGGTCAGCGCGACACCTGCGTGTCAGTAACCCCCTGTGCTCACTCTCCGGCCGATATAGTACACCTCTGAGGGCATTCACCCGGCCAGGACACAATGGGAGTTGTCGTTGCAGTTCCTCATTTTGCTAAACACCCCAAATGGACGTGACACAATTTAAACAATCCAACAATCAGAGCGGACACCAGCGCAGCCCCCTGTTCTCAGCGTTCCACCCAACCTGCAGAATGTGCATTAATGGCTACAGATGGAATTTAGTGAAGAGAAATGTATAAGGGGACCGCATGCTGGCACTTGTGGTTCTTCCAAGACAGCTGTGGAGTCGTACGTTTCCCAGGCCTGCGAAAGACCCCACAACATCATCTAGAGATGTCTTTAATCTTCACCCCACTCCCTCCCATTGTAAGGTGACGGGATATAAGTGAAGCGACTTACCGAGCTGAGGCCTGCGTCGATGGGGATGAAGTGTTCTCTAATCTGCTCGCTCTGCCTGTCAGTTGAATAAAGGGAAGGAAGTTGGTTGAGCAAACAGCCCCTTTCTTTCTAAACCACTTGCACAGGAAGCTCTCAGCACTTGTTACTCTTCTGCGAAACAATGACAAACTGTCGCAGCGTCCCTTATGTACTATATGTGGCGCACTGACAGGCCCAGAGACACCGTTCTGCAACTCGTATACCTTTTATATATGTGTGTTACCCACAGTTACTGAGGCCGAGGTTTCAGTCCTATGGGGGTAATTCCAAGCTGATCGCAGCAGGAATTTTGTTAGCAGTTGGGCAAAACCATGTGCACTGCAGGGGGGGCAGATATAACATGTGCAGAGAGAGTTAGATTTGGGTGGGTTATTTTGTTTCTGTGCAGGGTAAATACTGGCTGCTTTATTTTTACACTGCAATTTCATACCTCCCAACTGTCCCGATTTTCGCGGGACAGTCCCGTTTTTTGGGGACTGTCCCGCTGTCCCACCCGCGGGACGCAGTGTCCCGCGGTGGGGGGGCAGTTGGGAGTCTCTGTCTGTCGCTGCCCTGCTTAGCAGAGCAGCGTTGAATAGACGCTGTGCGCATGCGCACAGCGTCTATTCAGGGGAGTCAGAGGGAGAGGGGGCATGCCAGCGGCTCACAGAGCGATGGGCATGCCCCCTCAGTGACAAAAACGGGGGCGTGGCTCGCGATCGCGGTCCTCCCGTGAAGCCACGCCCCCTTTCTTAGGTCACACCCCTTTTTCGGGAGCAAAAAAACATAAAGTTGGGAGGTATGCAATTTAGATTGCAGATTGAACACACCAGAGCCGGCCCTATCCAGTATGATGCCCTAGGCAAGATTTTGGCTGGTGCCCCCCTAGCACAGCCACTAGTTCTGCAGGAGATGCCTGGCATGAGTCAGCTGGCAGCTCTGCTAACGTCGGGCGCCTTTGTTTATGAAAATGCTACATATTTGCATTACTATGTGGCTAGGATGCACAAGCAGCTTCTGCTGATTAAAATGATATGCGGCATGCCTATATTCTGTGTTCAACTGCGGCTGTATCTGTATACGAAATGCTACATTACAGTGATTTCCAGGAATACACTGCAACGTAGCATTTCGTATGCAGATACAGCTGGAGTCACACACAGAATATAGGCATGCCGCATATCATTTTAATCAGCAGAAGCTGCTTGTGCCCCTAAACATACCAAATGCCCTAGGCATTTGCCTAGTTTGCCTATGCCTAAGGCCGGCTCTGGTCAACACACCACACCCAAATCTAGCTCTCTCTGCACATGTTAAATCTGCCTCCCCTGCAGTGCACATGGGGGGTAATTCCAAGTTGATCGCAGCAGGAAATTTTTTAGCAGTTGGGCAAAACCATGTGCACTGCAGGGGGGGCAGATATAACATGTGCAGAGAGAGTTAGATGTGGGTGGGTTATTTTGTTTCTGTGCAGGGTAAATACTGGCTG